>NC_049215.1:34906309-34961309 GCF_013347855.1 Anguilla anguilla | reverse complement strand
TAGACTGAAGACTCACCTCTTCAAGCTACATCTCACCTCATCACCCCCCACTACCCTCTAACATTTTTTTTTTTTTTCTTTCTAAAAAAAAAAAAAAAAAAAAAAAAAAAAATTAGGGTGTACAATTCACACTTATACCTAAGCAAAGTTATACCTATTGTAGCTCTCTTGCAGGAATGTTGTAAAGCACTTGTCTCTGAGTTTTGTAATGCACTTGTTGTAAGTCGCTCTGGATAAGAGCGTCTGCTAAGAACCTATAATGTAATGTAATGTAATGTGTGAGAGAGCGAGAGAGAGAGAGTGTGTGCGTGTGAGATGGTGTGCGTGCGTGAGCGTCTGTGTGTGAGAGAGAGAATGTGCCTGTGTGCATGCTTGCATGTGCCTGTGCGTGTGTGTGTGCGTGCGTGTGTGCGTGTGCGTGTGCGCGTGTGTGCGTGTCACACCACACTGGGACTGTTAAAGGGTACCTGGAGGTCGTACCCATGAATCAACAGGAGCCTGGCACACAAATCCCAGAGCTCCACTGAGGCAGAAGATCAGGTTTTACTGACGAATAACTTTTCAAACCATTCCTGAGTAAGAATGTTGCACTAGCAGGGAAAACGGATATCCTCGGTCCAAAGGCAGGAAAATTTGCACCACAATCAGAAACCTGATGATACTTCATCCTAAACCATGCTTCTGAATGGTCCAACTCCAATGGTTCTGACAAAGCATTCCTATTTTTCCAAGACACAATTTAGAAAACCAGGCAAAAAAATATGGTCTAAAATGACTAAATTAGTATGGTCAATTTACTCATTGCAAATGTATTTTTAGTTTCAAATGTAAATTTTAGTTTGAAGCGAATACCCAAGACCTAAATCTGGTGTTATGTGTTTCTCATTTTAGAAGTAGGTCATTGTTTATTTATATCTTTATTTATTTATAATAAATATTACTCACATGTTTCCAAATAGCATTGGACGATCCCCGTGAAGAGAACTGAAGCTACTCTTTACTACGCGACACATCAAATTATCACTTCATAATTATATCTATTTTTTCAACTTTCTGCTTCACCTCCTTCTTGCTTTACATAATCCTTTGTCACATTCATATCCCGACAAATCCGCTCTGTCTTAATAAGTACTGTTCATTGCTTTATAGTCTTATTCATAATAGAACAGCTGTTTGTGCAGTACTGGTGCAGTGTTGCGAAGCAAAAGCGTTGGTCTGTCAGGGAGGAGTTAAAAGTGGTGGAACTGAGGGTGGCAGCCATCTGTGGAACAGGATCACCTGAGTACACTTCACTGTCTGTGCCTGTGGAACAGGATCACCTGAGTACACTCCACTGTCTGTGCCTGTGGAACAGGATCACCTGAGCGCACAGCACTGTCTGTGGAACAGGATCACCTGAGTACACTTCACTGTCTGCCTGTGGAACAGGATCACCTGAGTACACTTCACTGTCTGTGCCTGTGGAACAAGATCACCTGAGTGCACAGCACTGTCTGCCTGTGGAACAAGATCACCTGAGCGCACAGCACTGTCTGCCTGTGGAACAAGATCACCTGAGTGCACAGCACTGTCTGCCTGTGGAACAAGATCACCTGAGCGCACAGCACTGTCTGTGCCTGTGGAACAGGATCACCTGAGTACACTTCACTGTCTGCCTGTGGAACAGGATCATCTGAGTACACTTCACTGTCTGTGCCTGTGGAACAGGATCACCTGAACACACAGCACTGTCTGTTAGTGTCTGTGGAACAAGATCACCTGAGCACACAGCACTGTCTATGGAACAAGATCACCTGAGCACACAGCACTGTCTATGGAACAAGATCACCTGAGCACACTGCACTGTCTGTTAGTGTCTGTGGAACAAGATCACCTGAGTACACTTCACTGTCTGTGCCTGTGGAACAGGATCACCTGAGTACACTCCACTGTCTGTGCCTGTGGAACAGGATCACCTGAGCGCACAGCACTGTCTGTGGAACAGGATCACCTGAGTACACTTCACTGTCTGCCTGTGGAACAGGATCACCTGAGTACACTTCACTGTCTGTGCCTGTGGAACAAGATCACCTGAGTGCACAGCACTGTCTGCCTGTGGAACAAGATCACCTGAGCGCACAGCACTGTCTGCCTGTGGAACAAGATCACCTGAGTGCACAGCACTGTCTGCCTGTGGAACAAGATCACCTGAGCGCACAGCACTGTCTGTGCCTGTGGAACAGGATCACCTGAGTACACTTCACTGTCTGCCTGTGGAACAGGATCATCTGAGTACACTTCACTGTCTGTGCCTGTGGAACAGGATCACCTGAACACACAGCACTGTCTGTTAGTGTCTGTGGAACAAGATCACCTGAGCACACAGCACTGTCTATGGAACAAGATCACCTGAGCACACAGCACTGTCTATGGAACAAGATCACCTGAGCACACTGCACTGTCTGTTAGTGTCTGTGGAACAAGATCACCTGAGCACACTGCACTGTCTGTTAGAGTCTGTGGAACAGGATCACCTGAACGCACAGCACTGTCTGTGGAACAGGATCACCTGAGCACACTGCACTGTCTGTTAGTGTCTGTGGAACAGGATCACCTGAACGCACAGCACTGTCTGTGGAACAGGATCACCTGAGCACACTGCACTGTCTGTTAGTGTCTGTGGAACAGGATCACCTGAACGCACAGCACTGTCTGTGGAACAGGATCACCTGAGCACACTGCACTGTCTGTTAGTGTCTGTGGAACAAGATCACCTGAGCACACAGCACTGTCTGTAAGTGTCTGTGGAACAGGATCACCTGAGCGCACAGCACTTGTCTGTTAGCGCCAGGATCAGCGCTGCCATAGAGACAGCAAACCCAAGAGGCAGCGGTGGGGATTAAGGAAAGCCCTCGCGATAAGCAGCTGCTCGTTAGAACCACAGAGCGTACACAGGCACTGGAGAGGGTAGTGGAAGGCAGGCCTGCCTGTCTAGTTAAACATGCACGTCTATGGTTAGAACAAGCTCCCGGATCTTAAATGCTCTACGACACCGCTTAGGACGACCCTGCAGAGGAAGGCGATTTTAAAATCTAAACGTCAAGATAGAAGGATATCATCTTACATACAACTTAACAACTTCTACACAGGAGGGACTCGATTGCATTGCAACACAGGCAGCAGAAATAACTCCCAGGAGAGTTTAACTTCACAAAAGGCAGATTCCTCTCCCCGTCTGTTCAGCCCTGTTCCCCTAACACGGAGAGAGGCTCGGGCTCCACAGAAGGGCCGTCTGAGAGCCACATGAAAGCCCGCGTTTCGCTGTGTCAGCAGCAGGGTGTCCAGCCCCTCCCGCTGGCCCAGTCTGGGCCCCTGAACCCCCCCCCCCCCCCTGAGCTCAGCACTCATTCAGGATCAGGTCTTATTCCGCTCCGGTGAGCTGGAACCACGAACAGAGCGCCCGTCTTCACGCGGGACTCAAACCAACCGCCAATCCACCCGGGTCCGTCAGTACTTGGCTTGCCTTTCTCTTTTTTTTTCTTTTTTTTACGAACCTCGTCACAATTGATAAAACTGTATTCTGCATGAATTCATTTCACTTTATTTGTTTTCTGTGCAGAAACGGTCAACTGGGGGCGAGACCTGCGTCTCCCCATCACCACTCACACTGACACTGGCGGCAGTGTAGAATCATGGGTAAAGGTCACAGGTTAAATTCCTGGGTACTACGTTGCAGTCGTACCCTTGAGCAAGGTGCCTAACCTGCATTGCTTCAGTATATATCCAGCTGTATAAATGGATGCTTTGTAAATGCTATGTAAAAGAGTTCCATACGTTGGTCTGGATAAGAGCGTCTGCTATAATGCCTGTAAAGTAATGACTTACTCAGTTCAGATTTTTCCCCAATTTAATCCGCCTCGGTTGACATATCAGATCACCCAGTAGTAAACGCACAGCATTCTCCATCGATTTCAGTGTTCGGGAGGAGTCCAGCATCCGTACAGAGAGGAGGCTGACAGAGGAGGAAATGCATCGCAGAGAGGGCGTCTGCTTTCCTCCACTGTCAGAGGCAGTCTCAGGCCTGTGTTTACATCAGACCACTAAGCGCTTCTGATATGAATCTATTGTCCAAATGGGAATACCAGAACCGCATACGCATTTGTTTTAACTGATTTTTTTTTATATACACACGCACACACACACACACACACACATACATACACACATACATATAGATGTACATATACCCACACACACATACATATGCACGCACATATATACACACACATACACACACTGGACTTCTCAAATCACAGATTTGTAATCAACCAATCCACATTTGGTTAAAGAAGCGCAGATTCTCAGCTTAAATTTAAGGATATTTTTTCATACATTTTGGTATACGTAGCTGCCTCAGCTACCCCCCCCCCCCTCACCCCCCCCCCCACCCCCCCCCCCCCCCCCCCCCCGATGCAGTCCTTAGCTCCCTCTTTACCCAAAACACACCGTAGTCATTTCACCAGACCTTTACCGCTGCCCCTGCTCCCCATACCGAACCACGCTTGGATAGTTTATTTAACACTGATAAAGGTCAGCCTTTCATAAATCACAAAAAATACTACATAAATTACTCATGGAACATATTAAAACAATCCTGCTGAATCAATTCCCCTCCGGGGGAAAGAAAATCGACTGAGCCGCTCAAATTTATGCTGGGAAGGATGTCAAAGATGATAATTACTCATCTGCAGCTGAAGAGGGTTTTATTTTCCCTTCACAAAAGACTCGGCCATGTGAGTCATTCTGGCACCACACAGTCAAACACATTCTGCTTCCGCTTAATAGCCACAGCTTTACAGACACTTTCTAGCCACACAAAAAAAAAAAAAACCACAGGAAAACTTAAGCAATAAAAAAATGTTGATGTGTTCCAATAAGCTGGGTAATGTAATGTAAAGAGTCAAAATGATGATTTGGATGAAAACGAAACAGAAACAGGACGGACTTGAGACGCCATTTTGTCACAGCGGCCTCTGTGCGGCCCCTATCCTTGGTTTCTCCACACAGAAGGGAATAAAACCCGCTGCAGTGTTGTGTCCCGCGTTGGCTGAGGAGGCTGTGCTTCTGGTCTCGGCCTGCGAGCCGCGGGTGAGCTTTATTAAAACTCCGCACCGCCGCCGCCGCCGCCTCACCGTCCGCTGTGATGTCAGGGGAGCAGATCTGCGCTCGCGTCGCTAACGTGCTAACGAGGAAAGGTTATCGCCGCCGAAATCCAATCAGCTCAAGCGCTGTGTCAACATATAAGAGTTTAGAATCGTCCCTGTAACTGCTGGTACTGCTGGAAAAGCTTCTGATTAGCACAGGTTCGCCTGCGCGGGGCCTGTGGAGCGTAAATTGCAGCTGACTTGTGGGAGAGAGGAGCTGAGAGCAGAGAGATAACTGGATCTGACAGCCCCCAGGGCCAAAGGAGTGCCACATGTGGCCCTCAATGAGGGAACCTGATAAAGCACACACACTTACAGTACACACACACATGCACGCACACACACTTACAGTACACACACACATGCACACACACGCACACGTGCACACACACGTACAGTACACACACACATGCACGCACGCACACACACATGCACGCACGCATGCACGCACACGTCCACACACACACACGTGCACACACGCATATGCCCACACACACACAAACACACACTGTACACACACAAACACACACACACACACACGCACGCACACACACACACACACACACACACATACTGTACACACACAAACACACACACACACACGCGCACACACACACACACACAGCAGCAGACATGTTTGCGGATGAAATGAACGGGGCAATGAAAGCTGGCAGCTGATTCACTGGAGGTTGAAAGACGGCCTCGTGTTTATTGGATGTTCCTGCTGCCGTTATGTTTGAACGCTCCGCTGTGGGAAGAGGCTGTGTTTGTTCTGCCCCAAGTCCCAGAGACGCAGACATACACGCACACACGCACGCACGCACGCACGCGCACGCACACACACACGCGCACGCACACGCGCACGCACACACACACACACGCGCACGCACGCGCGCGCACGCACGCACACGTGTGCACTGACTACACCGGGTACCAAGAAGGCAGCAGAATCTAAAACGCTTTTTTTTCCATCATCCGACAAAATTTGCCATAGTAAAGAACAGACTGGCACGCACACACACAATCAGTGTACTGGTCTTTCACAGCATGATGGTGACTTTACTCATATTTTGCAATATAGCCGAAATCACATCTCAGTCCCAACTGTGTGCCTTTTAAATCACACACTGGCATCTTTTTATTGCTTTTTTTGTGTTTTGTAGAAAATAAGAGGCCATTTAACAAACCCTGTCATTGTCATAGCACAGCAGTAAAAGGAGAAATAAGTAAATGTTAGACTTGGATGGCAAGCTCAGTACTCTACAGCAATGCTACCCAAAAACTGATGATATACAGGAGAGGTCAGGTGACGTCAGGTCCACCATGAAACAAAACAAAAACAACAACTTTAAATTAACATAGAAATGTAAAATGAATCCCATTCCCAACATCCAAATCGTTTGTTATTGAATACACATTGCTAAATTAAAATACTGAAAAGCTGGCCTATTTAGATTTATAGAGTTGATTGTGTTGTGAATGTAGTCTACAACTTTGGCAAGCTAATATAGCAAGGACAGCTACGTTGTGGGGAAAAAAGTGAAAAGCAAAAATGGACCAATTATGAAAGAACTTAATATGTGTTCAACAAACTCAACTGAGAAAGAGATTTAAGGCTTTAACAAAAAAGAAGAAGAAAAAAAATCTAGTTTGAGAAGCACTGCTTTAGAATCAAGTCTGAGAAGCACTGCTTTAGAATCAAGTCTGAGAAGCACTGCTTCAGAATCAAGTCTGAGAAGCACTGCTTCAGAATCAAGACTGAGAAGCACTGCTTCAGAATCATGTCTGAGACGCACTGCTTCAGAATCATGTCTGAGAAGCACTGCTTCAGAATCAAGTCTGAGAAGCACTGCTTCAGAATCAAGTCTGAGAAGCACTGCTTCAGAATCAAGACTGAGAAGCACTGCTTCAGAATCATGTCTGAGACGCACTGCTTCAGAATCATGTCTGAGAAGCACTGCTTCAGAATCAAGTCTGAGAAGCACTGCTTCAGAATCAAGTCTGAGAAGCACTGGTTCAGAATCAAGTCTGAGAGGCACTGCTTCAGAATCAAGTCTGAGAAGCACTGCTTCAGAATCAAGACTGAGACGCACTGCTTCAGAATCAAGTCTGAGAAGCACTGCTTCAGAATCAAGTCTGAGAAGCACTGCTTCAGAATCAAGTCTGAGAAGCACTGCTTCAGAATCAAGACTGAGAAGCACTGCTTCAGAATCAAGTCTGAGAAGCACTGCTTCAGAATCAAGACTGAGAAGCACTGCTTCAGAATCAAGACTGAGAAGCACTGCTTCAGAATCAAGACTGAGAAGCACTGCTTCAGAATCAAGTCTGAGACGCACTGCTTCAGAATCAAGTCTGAGAAGCACTGCTTCAGAATCAAGTCTGAGAAGCACTGCTTTAGAATCATGCCTGAGAAGCACTGCTTCAGAATCAAGTCTGAGAAGCACTGCTTCAGAATCAAGTCTGAGAAGCACTGCTTCAGAATCAAGTCTGAGAAGCACTGCTTGAGAATCAAGACTGAGAAGCACTGCTTGAGAATCAAGACTGAGAAGCACTGCTTCAGAATCAAGTCTGAGAAGCACTGCTTTGGAAAGAAATATCTCTCCGTCACGAGCACATTGTGTTTCACACGACTCCGCTGATACCCTCCTTTTCAGCCGCGTTTCACCACAGCGACGAGCGCTGTGAAAACATTCTGTGCCGTTACCTTGAATGCTTTGACAGCTCCATTGAGAAGAGTTTGAAAAGACAGCCAAAGTTCAGCCTCCGCATCCACGGAACACATGAGTGTTGCCATGCCAGCTTGGCGCAGGGGCGCTATATTTAGCAGTCGGTGATTATGAGGCTTTTCACACACACACACACACACACACACACACACACACCCCCAACAAAGATAAAGTGCTGGTGTAAATGACAACCTGTCTGCTTGTCTGTCCGTCATTCTGTCAGTCTGCGATTAACTAGCGAGGTGTCACGCTGAAGCCTGTGATCCAGAGCTCAAGTCACGGAACATTGTCACCCACAATCCAAAAACAAGCGGCTCTTCATCGCAAAAGGGGAAAAAATAATAGTAATCCCGCTGCTCCAAACGGAGCTCTTACCAGACAACACTCACAGAGGTTTCGGCTGAGGGACGGTCGTCTCCTTAAGCCGCAATCACCAGTTTAGTGACTGCGGTGACTAAGGGTTCCCTTTTTTTGTTTTACTAAATAATAATTTACTTGTCTGCTGCTAACGAACGCAACAAATGTTTTATCCGTTAAGATCTTGCTCAAAACACGCAACGATTAAGACGCCCGCCCCACCCCCAACCCCTACCCCCACAGAGATGTGGAAACAAGAATAGCAGAATTCTAAATTTAGCAAAGAAAGGAAGTGTCATCAGGCAACTGGCAGAATGGGACAGATATGGCTGCCCTACGTGACACAGTGTCCGTTAACGAAGTCGTGCTGTACACACCAAACACGCTGCACCTACAGAGCCCACAAACGCATTTTAGGGGGGTTTTTAAAAACGCTTGCTTGCAACCTGGTCACTCATTTGATTTTTTTTTTCCTGTTCCTTCCGCAACCTTTGCCCTCGGCTACCAACCTGGTCTGAGACGTTCATTTTAAACATGAAATATGAATGGATCCAGTGTCTGAGGAAAAAAAAAATATATACAGCTGTCATGGTTGGGTGTTATACGCGCCCTTTAAAACGCAAGCGTTCGCTTACGACTCTGACCTCAGCCACACAGCCGAGCCCCCGGGGCCTCCCACAACTGATAAATCAGGCGCCAGAACGGGACGAAGCCACATTACAGAGCGTGACCTCATCGGTCTAAGGCACGCACAGGCCCTCTCATAGTCACAGCCATGACAGGGTCCCATGACCCAATAAACACCAAGCACAGCCACAGCGCTAACAGAGAAAGACCCCACACCAGCGTGGACGGTACCCCTGACCCTCCCAAACAAATGATGTAATCTGGCCTGGAACTGTACAGGTTTAGATCATCTTTAAAGAGCAGACTAAAGAAAACACAGACACTTCTTTAACGGGGGGAGAAAAAGGTTAAAGGTCATACTGACCACAGCTGACAATAATTCCCCAGAATTCGGTCAAAGAACAACCCTAACGTGTCGTGCGACAAAGTATAAAGTATACGATATAGACACAGACATTGTCTGACCTGATGAGCGATTCACTCAGTCACACACACTCACTCCTTCACCTCATTCTCCAATTCTCTCTCTTCCACTCATTTTTCTTATAATCCAGACATTCCTCCTCCCACTCTGACTTTCACCCTCTCACTCACTCACTCACTCACTCCATCTCACCCCTCCACTCACCCTTGGTCACTCTCTCACCCTCCCGCTATCTCTCTCCCTTTCACCCGCCGTGGCCGCGTGGCCACTTCAGAAGTTCAGCCCCGTGTCAAGAGCTCCTGTATTTAAAAATGAAGGCACTGAGCCAGTCAGTAAACTGACAATCCGCATCTCTCACTGGGAAAGGGGACGCAGATACACAGAACACGGGTGGAATGGGTTTCTTACCCAACGCTCCATCTCACCTTCGGGCTAAACAAGAGCTGAACAAAAAGACTTGGCATTACAAACCCATTACCAAAATAATCGCTCATTAGATTATATATTAAATTAAAGGTTCCACACAGCATAAGGGGTTAACCTTTCAAACTAAGAGAAACTTACTTTTATGCTGTTTTGGTCTGGCAAATTGTGTACATTTATGCCGAGCGCCAGAGCTGAGAAGTAAACCCAATATTACTCCACACAAAACACAGGGGTCCGGTCTTCAGCACAGCAGTTCTGCAGCTGGCCATGCAGTGCAACGCTGGGTGAGACTGCGCACACTTAAATAACCGATGTGAGTTTCATTCCCCCCCCTTCCCCAAACCGAAATGGACACAACTGAAACTGTGCGTCAACATCACCGTTTCGAGGCGTTTCAGTACCGTACAGTACCGAGCTAATTTCAGAACGTTCACCCGCTCAGGGCGGCTTATCCTATTGGCCGAACAGGCCGGGCAGCCCTTTTGATTGGGCTGTTCGGCGCGCCGCGGCTACTTCACGCTAACGGCTAACGCTCGCTCCCCGACCGCCACCGTAATTACATGTTTACGTAATTGCTGTTTGCCGCGACTCAGACGCAAGGGCTGCTTTACTTGACGAGCGAGATTACGTGAGATTACGGTCTGAAAGCGCAATAATCACAATAATCACAGCGCGCGAAACGCCGGCTCACAATTAATAAGGAAAATTAGTCTTTCGAGGCCCCCTGCTTGAACAAGAGAGGAAATAAAAAATAAAACAAACGCAGCAAAGACAACGCTGCTTCCTCCCGCCAAATCAGGAACGTCAATCACATCCAACTCGTCACAAGACCCATCGTCAGAATGCCGACAAGTAATATACATTTAACATTTCGCTATTTACAGAGTCGCGGTGATTTAATTGAAACCAATCCGCCTTATTTTTCTCAAATTAATAACACGGAGCAATTTGGATTTCTGAAAGATGAACTAAGTGCCTTGTCATTATTAGTTAATCACTGCAGAAAGCAAACGGGTTTGCTACCTTTGCTAATTGATTATGGGAGGATAATAGACATGTCCGAATAATTAATAGATTCTTCAAAACACTGAAGACAACAGAAGTGGCTCGTGACTCGTACGACAGCTTTGTCGTTTACAGCAGAAGCAAACTTCAGCTGCTGTCACTGCGCCCAGGCAGGGCACTTCCACTTCACGGTGAATTTTATTTATTTATTTTATTTTATTTTATAAAAGCAATATAATGATATATATATATATATATAACAATATACACTCTTCTCACATTAAATAATTCCCTATAAAACAAGCTGGGGGGGGGGTAATTTTCAGCCAGTTTCCACCACTGAAAAAAGTAACTTCAATGAACAAAACGAATCACGTTCGATTTTTGACCTTCCCTTCATTTCAAGGTCGTCTCAAACAGTTCCAAGCAGTGGTTAGAGTGCAAACCGCTATGCCACACAAAACCGCTATGCCACACAAAACCGCTAAGCCACACAAAACCGCTAAGCCACACAAAACCGCTATGTCACAAAACCGCTATGTCACAAAACCACTATGCCACACAAAACCGCTATGTCACAAAACCGCTAAGCCACACAAAACCACTATGCCACACAAAACCACTATGTCACACAAAACCGCTATGTCACAAAACCGCTATGTCACAAAACCACTATGCCACACAAAACCGCTATGCCACACAAAACCGCTATGTCACAAAACCGCTATGTCACAAAACCGCTATGCCACACAAAACCGCTATGTCACAAAACCGCTATGCCACACAAAACCGCTATGCCACACAAAACCGCTATGCCACACAAAACCGCTATGCCACACAAAACCGCTATGTCACAAAACCGCTATGCCACACAAAACCGCCACCTCGGTCTCACTCACCCCGCGGGATGGTCTTGATGGCAGAGCGAAGTCGTCGCTCCACGGCCCTGATGATCGTCCCTGTGTCCATCGAAGCGGCCCTCACATACCCCCACCCCCCCACCCCCCCTGATGATTAGACTCCTCTTTAACCCCACCACAGACTCTTTAAAGCCCCGCCTCCTCTTTGTAATCTACGAACACTGTGAAGCAATTCTACCGCTCATGGTCATTTTCTGGCAAGCAGGCAGGCGAGCACTTGAATACCCTTCAAACGACAAGTTTACTGCCGCTAATCGGATCATTTAGAAGAACTGGCAGGACGTTTCGGTTGGTATTTAAATAGGCCTGACACGAAGGGCTTGAAATTGGGCTGAGAAATACACTCCCATACCTCCATACGCTGAGCACAGTGCCTGGACATATCAGCACTTAACAGCACTTAAAGGCTTGGGTGAAACACAAACACAGGGTGTCTAAACACTCTAAGATGAAATCTTAAAAGAATCTATTTAATTCAATGTCAATGGCATGATACCAAACTAAACAATGATTAGATAGATACTGAATAATGTAAAAACTTTCTCTCAGGGAAAACCTTTGTGGTGCTCATACTTCTACCATGAGAAATTAGAAAACACGGCCAGACGTTCACTTTGGATAACAGGAATGACACCACAAGCAATTACCAGCTGTCTATTGCTGTAGCGTCTATGGTTGAGGGCTTAGAGTTACTTCTACGCCAAACAACAAGTGATTCAAGTAACTGCCCAATCAATGGCTCCGGTTAAGATACAGGCTAGCAGACGCACCCTGGTGTATACTGTGATGTCACAAGAAGTTGGGAACTATATCGTTTGGTCTTGTGGAGTGTGAGTGGTAAGAAATGTATTCATAAACCAGACTTCCAAAAAAAGGCTTCTTTAATCCATTAACAAACTTTAAATAAGGTTTTCTCTGGAGGCAAACTCATAAACTCATTAAGGGGGCCTTCCGAAACAAAGCATCCAAAAGTTCAATATAGAGCAAAAATAAAATAAAAAAACTACACAAGGTCTTGTTTCCCCCTGTTCTCAATCCATCATTTTTTTTTCCCAAAAGTCCTCCAGCGTATACTTTTCGCTCAAGACTCAAAAGCTGGCAACTGTCTTAGGCTCTCCTCATGATCATGGGAGTTGTAGTTCAAACTGGGTGGCCATAACAACCTGTAGTCCCTGCTGGACCCAGCGGGAGGAAAGGTACCCCCAGTCCATGACCCTGCCTCTGGTTACATCACAATATGGGCAAACAGAACCACCCTGTTCTTTGACATCCTCCTGCTCCTCTTCCACCTCCTCCTTTCTGTGAATGTAAATTCGGAGGGAAAGCTCTTGCCAGCCGAGGCAGTTGAATGGGCTGGGCACGGGTCCACATCTGATCGCTCGTAAGCGCGGCGTGTTTTCCTCTCTGTCCTCGGCTACGGAGCCAAACCGCCACAATGTTTATGAAATCATAAACGGCCCCCGAAGGAAGCCGCCGCCGCCGCCGCCGCCAAGGCCCGCGGCTCGCCGTTTCGGCGGGAAACACGGCGCTGAAAGCAAGACCCCCCCCGCCCCCCCCCCCCGATCAAGACGGGCAGAAACGCACAGTATGCAATACCGTTAATTGCCCTGTCTTTACATCGGGAGCCACGAGTTCCTGGTGGAAAACGAAAGGGTCACATCAGTGAGAGGACTACTAATGAGGATACGGGCTCGGAGAAGGAGGAGGAAAAAAGAGTATCCCCCCCTCACCAACCCCCACCGCCCCCACCCCCCCACCCCCCGCACCCCGAAAGGTCAGCACAAAACGGAGACAAAGCAGCGTAGGTGGAGGGATAAAAGGGAGAGAATGTGAGTGCAGGTGTCGGCGGTGCCTGTGGTGAGGGATGAATGGGAAACTCTGGGCATGTAACGCAATTTCTCTCTTCCTTTTCACAAAAACCCTGGGAATGGATCCATCACGTCATAGAGTCCCAAAAAAAAATGCAGACTTACAGCAACCTGTCAGCGACAACACTGCAACACTGCAACTGCTGCAACACTGTCCAGCTGCAACACTGCACTGCTACAACACTGTCCTGCTGCAACAATGCACTGCTACAACACTGAGCTGCAACACTGCACTGCTACAACACTGTCCTGCTGCAACACTGCACTGCTACAACACTGTCCTGCTGCAACACTGCACTGCTACAACACTGTCCTGCTGCAACACTGCACTGCTCTACAACACTGAGCTGCAACACTGTCCTGCTGCAACACTGCTCTACAACACTGTCCTGCTGCAACACTGCTCTACAACACTGTCCTGCTGCAACACTGCACTGCTACAACACTGTCCTGCTACAACACTGAGCTGCAACACTTCTCTGCAACACTGTCCTGCTGCAAAACTGCACTGCTGCAACACTGAGCTGCAAAACTGCACTGCTACAACACTGTCCTGCTGCAACACTGCTCTGCAACACTGTCCTGCTGCAAAACTGTCCTGCTGCAACACTGAGCTGCAACACTGTCCTGCTGCACTGCAGCAAAACACAGGCAGCGTACAGCACAGCCTGCACAACAGATCTCTGACAGGCAGCTGGGCAAGCAGAGGGAAAGAGAGGGAGAGGGAGGGAGGGAGAGAGAGACAGAGAGATGGGAAAGGGAGGGAGAGAGAGAGACAGAGATGGGAAGAGAGAGTGAAGCGAGAGAAAGAGAGAAAAGGGGGGAGAGAGAGAGTAAAAGAGAAGGAAAGAGTAAGAGAGAGAGAGAGAGAAGGGGAGAGAGAGAGATAAAGAGAGAGACTGCAGACTCGTATCACTGTTCAGGAAACTCACACAGCACAGTAAACGGTGAGGGAGTCACTGCACCACAGTCACAGATCAGTTCAGACGCCTGAGCGCAGGCTTCAGCCCATTTAAACCCTCAGACCCCATCCCCACACGCTGTCATCACCAAGCAAGAGTGCTCGAGCGCACCGAACTCACAGCGACAAAGCCAGCTTTCTGACAATAAGACCTCCATTTCCAGAAAAACCACCGCCTTCACCTTCCCCCCCCCCCCCCCCCCCCCCCCAACGAGAAAACTTCCCCCGTAACAACATAATCACGGCTCTTCAGGTGAGACGTCGAGCCGGTGTTACACAGGAGTGAGAGCCCAGACACAGCGAGCAATGTGAACTTGTTTTTATTTGTAAACAGATAAAGAGCTTTTTCGGTAACAGCAGCAGCTGCGTGGAAACAGAAATGATCCCAAATCAGAGGGGATGTAGTGTAAATCTCACACGCGAGCAACAGTACCAGCAATCTCAAGCAACTACCTGCGCCCCAAGAAAAATACACAACAACAAGGACAAGCGCTTATTCTTTACACAAGAGTTACATCCTGTTCAGTCTCATCGCAACCTTATTTTAAAACTGCACTGCTGTATGTCACTGAAGATGCATTGTTTTCCCACTGCTTCACTTCAAAGATGCCTGAGCATGCCGTCTGCTACGGGTCACAGCCACCGCGTCGATGAAAGATCGCTGAGCAGGGGCACTGTATGCGATTGGGACTACATTACCCATGAGCGCTGAGGTGCGGTTTTGTGTCAGAGAGAATCCAATTAAGCTGCACCACTACACTTTTCTCCCCTGACAACACCTGAAGACTCTGGTTAAGAAATTAAATTATAAACACCCCCATTACTGGGAAACACAGGATGTGCCAGATTGCGGAGTGATTCATTGCTGTTGAAACGCTGCATTATGGGAATGGTGAAAACTCTCCACATTACAGGGTCTAGATCTGGCCTCCTTAGAGAGCTATATGGCCCAGATCTGGCCTCCTTAGAGAGTTATAGGGACCAGATCTGGCCTCCTTAGAGAGTTATAGGGACCCGATCTGGCCTCCTTAGAGAATTATAGGGACCAGATCTGGCCTCCTTAGAGAGTTATAGGGCCCAGATCTGGCCTCCTTAGAGAGTTATATGGCCCAGATCTGGCCTTCTTAGAGAGTTATAGGGCCCAGATCTGGCCTCCTTAGAGAGTTATAGGGACCAGATCTGGCCTCCTTAGAGAATTATAGGGCCCAGATCTGGCCTCCTTAGAGAGTTATAGGGTCTAGATCTGGCCACCTTAGAGAGTTATAGGGCCTGGATCTCATTTCATTAGAGAGTTATAGGGCCTGGATTTCATTTCATTAGAGAGTTATAGGGCCTGGATCTCATTTCGTTAGAGAGTTATAGGGCCTGGATCTCATTTCGTTAGAGAGTTATAGGGCCTGGATCTCATTTCGTTAGAGAGTTATAGGGCCTGGATCTCGTTTCGTTAGAGAGTTATAGGGCCTGGATCTCATTTCATTAGAGAGTTATAGGGCCTGGATCTCATTTCATTAGAGAGTTATAGGGTGAGCCCTGGTCTGTGCCCCCCCCCACCCCCCCCCCCCCCCCCCCCCCGCACACCCAGCACCACCACACACCGTGAACAACTGAATCATCCCCCACCGAGCTCTGCTCTGGCTTCTGATAGCTAATGTGGTCACTCCGTAAGCCCATGTCTGTGAAATACTGCAGCAATGCCAGACAGAAGGAACAGCCCATCACAAAACCACAGAACATTGCATTCGACTGCATCAATAATTAAAAGTGTCGAAAATGTCACATCTTGTACTTTCCATAACTTTACCTTTTTTTTGCTTTGGGGGGTAAAGTTCCTTGCAAAAGAACACAAAATACCCGCACCCCCCCCCCCATAACCCCCCCCCCCCCGCCCCGCCACCCACCCCACCACCTCGACAAGGACACAACCCACACCCCTCATTAAAGAAGCTCACTGCTAGTCCTCATTTTCTATACACCACACAAAAAAAAGATATTCTGCTTTTTCCTCCGTACAATTTGCAATTTGTATGAATTACCTGAAGGCTGTGTGCCAGCGAGCTGGGTCAAGCCACTCGGAGAATCTCACGGCATCGCGAACGTTGGGACTCATTAATATTCACCCGGAGGAGAGAAGAAAATAATAAAGGATACTTAACGTAAGCATCCATATACGTCTCCCTTTGTTTCCAAACAGTGAAGTCGAATCTCATTCTACACGGCCCTGTACTGCACTTCTACACTGCAATCCAAGGCGTCTTCAGTCTCCAAGTGTACCGATCCTACTGGCTCAGGACTGCAGATTCGCTCATTATCCAGTCAACTCTTGACAAAAACCTGTTTGAAGTGCCATCCCAATACTTATGAAGCAATTTTTATTAATGAATCACTGCCAAACATGTTCATTTTGAGTCAGCACATGTAAGAAATTCCGTACATTCTCGCATGACTCCAAACATATGACTGCTTGAAGCAGTTACACAGCATCTTCAAAAGGATCTAAACACTTACAAACAGAGCGAATCATTCATTTTTAATTAAACACGAGTAATCTTCCTCTTTGAATCAGGCAAGAAGTGGTCCTTAGATGTGTGCTGTAGGAGCCTGCCATTTTAAAAATCATTTATGATTGCAGTTATAACAAAAACCTCATAATTGTAATTGTTTGGAAACCATAAAATTTACCTTCTTGTGATTATTTTTGCAAGCATTTTGCCAAGCTTGCTTCTTGCTGCCAACAAAGTCAAGCTAAAATTATTGCTCATTACAATGTCTGGGAGCAAACATTGTGTTTTTAATAACTTTGCCCCTACTTTCACCCAATTTGGAGCCTGCAATTGAATATCCAAGACTAATTTATCACTGAGACTGTTTTGGTCTCCTCAAAAACATGCTATATCAGTTGTTTCTTTTCACTGCTGTTCACCACTAAAGTTTGAATGGGCACTGCAATGGAGGAGATCACATGGGCGAACACTACCAAGCTCCCGATTGGCTACAGATGAGCCATATCCTGCTGATTGACATCCCTCCCAGCCAATTATGAGCCATCCTGCAGGGCTGTCAGTTCAGGTGGCAACGGCGTGTTCCGATTCAATACTGGCCATTTTGTGCTCTAGAGCAGCGCCTCAACCAGCAGAGCCACCAAACAGGCTTTAAAAAAACATTTATAACTGATATTTACAGAATATAAAACATCTGGGAAACAGTGACTTGATGTGACAAAGGCAAAAAGGAAAAATTCACATTCATTTCCAACACCAAAAATACAATCTCCTGTACTCCAACACTGACACCCATTACGCTGAACTCAACTAGATAACACCCTTTTTGCCATTAAAAAAAAAAGCTGCATTTAAGTTTACTATTTTAACACAGAATATTTGGCCCCTACTACAAACCCGTGTGGACAGCCTCTGAATCGATTGAAGCCTCTTAATCTGTGTAACGGCAGCATACCACAGTAAGTTCTGAGCTCTGTAGTCAGGCAAAGCTTTTAATATTTACAATTAAATCAATAAAAAAATAACATTTCATTTGAGCGCCATTTTAAAGTAGCAGTCACGTACCTGATAATATTTTTTTACGAGAGAGGAGAAACGCAAGGTTCCATTACGGGTGTCAAAACGACGAAGACGTTTAAGACGTGACGAAGGAGAACAGCCACAATTACACATGTGCAGTGGGAGGTTTCTGCAGGTCAAAAAGAATCCATTAAAATGACACGAGCAGGGCTCACACTGGGAATTAGCTCAGATCCAGAGAGAGAGAGGGGGGTGGCACAGAGTGCAGAACTCTCAGCTCGGGAACACAACAAGCCGGCGTTTCTACGGGTCGGGACCCAAAATGGGTCACAGGAGTGTATGAGATCGGTCCCAGAGTGTGTCTGTCGTCCACTAGGCTATGCTAGTATGGGTATTTGACAGGCTCCTGAAAGGTACTAAATTTCTAATTTGTACTGAACTCAACTGAAAACTTAAAGGTGGGGGGGGGGGGGCATTGATTTAGTACAAAACCAAAAACTTTTCAAAAATGTTCATTTAAAAAAAATGACAAATGGCACAACATTGATCCTCACATGTTACAAGTACTTGCTACGGTACATTTCTACAGGTGTGAAACGGTTCGTGTCATTTACCGCAGAGGTTAGAGAAAACATCAACAGCCGTGTCTTCAACGTAGTCCGGGAGTTTTACCTTCAGCCCAGTTCCAGTCCAGCCACAGCACTTAGCCTTACACTGAACAGCAAAACTGGATAAGCCTGACGCTCTTTTCATTTATTACGGTATCTATGGAAACCCCGCAGCCAGTTGCGTCAGCAATAGCAAAAGTAACACTTTTGGAACTGCGTAGTTCAGAGTTGAAGAGAGTGCAATTTGGCAGAATCTAAGCTTTAGATTGTTTGAAAGAAAAAAAAAAGGACAAATTTTCAAAGCCCATTTGCATTTTTCTCCTGATAAAAGATTTTTGGTGCATAGCGCTAAAAGTGATGGAACTGTTTCCCTTTTGTGCAAAAACCCACTGATAACAAACAAATAATTAAAGGGGAGCGATGAAGAATGTAATGAAATTCAATATCTGGGGTTGGAGAACACAATCAGGTAACACCAATCTCACAGTTTACATTCTACCCGCGTTCACGTCCTGGAAACGCAAATCCTTTTCAATTTAGATCCAAATTAAAAGAATATCAAAATATAATTATGACCGTATTAGCCAAAGTCAACGGTCGGAAGAGAGACCGAATCTTTTTATGAAGTCAGCGCCACCGTCTCTGATATTTACAGGAAGGGATGGGAGCCCAATCGTCTCGCTGAGAGACCAAATGAGCATACGTTCCTAGCTTAGCACAAAGGTCTACCTCCTGCGGTCATTAAAATGTGAAAGGCGTCATGAGACCAAACCGGGTCGGTTCAAAAGCAGAGGCTCCCTCATTAGCAGTGTTAAAACAGACAACAGGAGATGGGTTCCAAAAGAGAGACTGAGGGTGACTTTGTGGGATATTTATGAGTGTATTTGATGTGTGCATTACAGTACAAGCATTAAAAGAGGTCATGTGATTATCTCCTGCGCACGGCTTTGTTATACTGGTCATTTAGAGCGGAGCACCGGTATCGAGACACCATGTGACACCATGATGAAAGAGGCCCAGTGTGCCACCAACAGGCAGCAACGCAGCAGAGCACAACATGCCAAGAGAACATTCACACATGCACGCACGCGCACACACACACACACACACACACAACACACACAGGAACATGCACACTACACACACATGCTACAAACACACAAACGCACACTACATACACACTACAAACACACACACAGGAACATGCACACCACACACACACTGTAAACACACACACACACACACAGGAACATGCACACTACACACACACACACACACTACACACACAGGAACATGCACACTACACACACATGCTACAAACACACAAACGCACACTACATACACACTACAAACACACACACAGGAACATGCACACTACACACACACTACAAACACACAAACGCACACTACATACACACTACAAACACACACACAGGAACATGCACACTACACACACACACTGTAAACACACACACACACAGGAACATGCACACTACACACACAAGCTACAAACACACACACACACACACACACAGGAACATGCACACTACACACAGACGCTGTAAACACACACACACACACACACACAGAGGAACATGCAGGGCAGATAATATACTGTAGTTGCAACCTAAGTACTCAGAAAAGGAGTAGCTCAGTATGTAAGAACATGATCTTAAGACTCCACACATTGCACACATCTTTTTCCACTTCAGCATTAAGAAATCAAGAGAGCAGTTTTCAAAAATTTTCAATTAATTTATTTATGGACAATAAATTTCAAAAGTTCTCAGTGAAGTGTCAAGACAAAGATTTGATTGTCATCACAGATATTAGTTAAATCAAAAAGAGGTAATTGTGATATACAATATGGGACTTTGTGAAGCAGGGAAGTCAAGGCAGTCTGTCAAGTGATGAAAAGTTACCTGTGAACTGATTTTGTTTTAAAAATCTGCGAATACACCCACCGTAAGATAGCAGCTAAAAGCAGAAGGGTTACAACCCGATGTGTGAAACCTGGAAACCCCATCTGGCCTTACGCTCCCTGGAGCTCCTCCCTCTCGCGCTACAATTCTTGGGGTGATGCGAGTTCGTAAAACGAAGCCATGAGACGAGAGGTTCTGGGCAGTATGATGATTGGCACTATCAAATGCCTCAGTTGTAGCGGCAGACTGTCATTGTACGAATGGCTTTAAACTGTTCTCTTATTGCTTACAGAAGAAAACGATCACAATTCTTTCCTTCTAGATAGCGCCAATACATTCTTTCTTTTTTTTTTTTTTAAGCAGGACTTTTTGTCCAGCCCAAATCATCTCCCCCGCACGCCTTGATGGCACAGAGCAATGTGCTCATTCCCCTCAAACATAAATCTGGAGAATGTTCCGCTCTTTATGTTAGTCCTGACAAGCAATCATCCACCACCATTCACCCAGGGACCGAGCAACAGCATATACTGCATACTGCACACTGTATACTGCACACTACACACTGCATACTGTACACTGCACACTGCACACTACACACTGTATATTGCACACTACACGCTGCATACTGCACACTATACACTGCATACTGCACATTGCACACTGTATACTACACAGTGCATACTGCACACTACACACTGCATACTGCACACTACACACTGTATACTGCACATCGCACACTGTATACTACACACTGCCAAATGCCAAATAACAAAATAAACTTTCTGTATCAAGCTATTCTCAACTTCCTCTTTACTAAACTAGGCTAATCCACTGGCAAAGAGCATCTAATCCACTCAGTGAGAAGGACCTTTATGAATAAAATAACTATTCTTGTTGGCATTATGTTTTCCTGTGGTGGGTTACACACACAAGACAGCCGTTGGTAAATATGATGATAGAAGAGACTGAGATAAGATAAGATATTGGAAATAGTGAAAGGAAAAAAAATATCACAGCGACACGCAGCCGCCACTTTGCTTCAGTAAGGCCTGCTTGTGCGTCAGCCCAAATCCGGACACCCCAGCAAGAGAGACATTCTCATCAGACGCTTAGGAGAACAGCGTTTGTGCTCAAGCCTTTGAGAGAGATAAACCTGGGGTGTAAATGACTGAGCAGTAGGTTTTGGAGGGTGTACGGTGTGTGTGTGTGTGTGTGTACGGTGTGTGTGTGTGTGTGTGCGTGTGTGTGTGTACACGTGTGTGTACGTGTGTGTGTGGCGTGTGTGGCGTGTGGTGTGTGCACATGTGTTTGTGTGTGTCTGTGTACGTGTGTGTGTGCGTGTGCATGGCATGTGGTGTGTGCACGTGTGTTTGTGTGTGTGTCTGTGCGTGGCGTGTGCACGTGTGTTTGTGTGTGTGGTGCATGTGCGTGCATGTGGCATGTAGTGTGTGTGTGCGTTTGTGTGGTTTGTGTGCGTGTGCTTTTGTGTGTGTGTGTGTGGTGCATATGGCGTGTAGTGTGTGTGTGTGCGTGCGTGCGCGTGCTTTTGTGTGTGTGTGTGTGGTGCATGTGTGTACATATGGCGTGTAGTGTATGTGTATGTGTCTGTGTGTGTGTGCGTGTGCGTTTGCGTGTGTATGGCGTGTAGTGTATGTGTATGTGTGTGTGTGTGTGTCTGTATGTGTGTGTGTGTGAGTGGTGTGTGCTTTTGTGTGTGTGCGTGAGCGTTTGCGTGCGTGTGGCATGTAGTGTATGTGTATGTGTGTGTGTCTGTGTGTTTGTGGGGGGGGGGGGGGTGTAACGGATCAGTGGAAACTCGTCGGTCGGCGTCTGAAAGTCCGCTCATGGCTTGCGGTTGACCTTGTCACGAGCGCCGGTGGAAAATTAAGCGCTGAACAAACCTACGCCGGTAAATTAGCATGTGAGCGTGGCGAGGACGGACAGCTCCGGTGACAGCTGCTCGTTCAGTGGACATGTGTGGGTTTTACACAGCCTACAGCAAGCTGCTTCATTATACACAAATACTCACATCATACACAAATCTCCCTCCTTTCCCTCCCTCCCTCCCTCCCCCTCTCCCTCTCTCTTTCTCTCACTTTCTCTCTCCCCCTCGCTCTCTCCTTCTCTCTCTCTTACCCCCTCTCCCCCTTACCCTCTCTCCCTCTCTCTTTCTCTCACTTTCCCTCTCCCCCTTACCCTCTCTCTCCCTCTCTCTCTTCCTCTCTTACCCTCTCTCCAACTCACCCTTTCTCTCACTTTCCCTCCCCCTCTCTCTCTCTCCCTCTTTCCCTCTCTCTCTCTCTTTTCCTCTCTCTCTGCTGCATTGTGGTGGCCGCACGCTAATTAGAGGCTAATTTGAACCCCTGGACCCCGGCCTGTGCCCCGCTGGCCTTTTACGGGTGTGTGTGTGTGTGTGTGTGTGTGTGTGTGTGCGTGTGAGTGTGTGAGTGTGTGAGTGTGTGTGTGAGTGTGTGTGTGTGTGTGTGTGTGTGTGTGTGTGTGTGTGAATGTGTGTGTGTGTGTGTGCGTGTGCGTGCGCGTGCGTGTGCGTGTGGGTGTGTGTGTGTGCGTGTGCGTGTGTGAGTGTGTGAGTGTTTGCGTGCGTGCGTGCGTGCGCGTGCGTGCGTGCGTGCGTGAGTGTGTGTGTGAGTGTGTGTGTGTGAATGTCTGTGTGTGTGTGTGTGTGTGTGTGTACGCAGCGCAGCTGTGCCGTGTCTGTGCCTCAGCGCCAGTCAGTAAGCCATTCCTGATCAGCTGCTCTCTCCACAGAGCGCCAGCCAAGCTGCACCGACGCCCTCCGGACACCGTGATGTCATCGCCGGTTCGGTCACAACTTGTTCTCCCCACGAACTGGGGCCACGCCCACAACGCGGGACACAGGTGGAAATCACATCATTATTCCCCCCTTATCCAGGGCAGTGCGAACAGCTCACAGTCTAAAGTCTACCATCTTCTCTCCACCAACAGGGTTTTCAGTGGAAACAGCTCCAGCTGAAGCACTGAGCCCAAGCGCCCCTTTCTGTCCACTGCCATTAAAGGGCTGCCCTGGATAAAACACGACACCGTCCTACTCCTCTCTCCTCTACAGAACCGCGATAAAGCCCCCGCAAGCCGTAAAGACGAGTTTCACCCCCACCTTAAAAGAGACGAGAGTCTGTCCGTCCTTCCAGACACACTTTTAGAGCGTGGTTTCCTCTGCATGAAGGTCTACACATTTTTTTTAAATCACGTCACGTCATCAAACTGCGTCATGTGACTGATCTCCAAAGTAGCAATTCTAGACCTTGGATCCCCTGATAGTAGCCTATCACAGCAGAAGAAAAAAAGAACTAAGGCCAGAGAAAATCTCAGGTTGTTTTTTTCCACATGTAGTTCAGTCCTCCTCCCACCAGGGGGGGAGAATCATCTATTTCAAGCAATGAGTGGGGGGGGGGGGGGGGGGAGAGAAATTTGAGTAATTGCTGCAGTCATCTCGGTTAATCATTCAATTACCACTTAATCAGGCACAAGAGAAGGATGACAGCACAGTGTTTATGTCCAATGACACTTACCACGAATTAGACTCGGTGCAGAGTATCCGACAATAAATTAAAATGTCCACCAAGAAACACGTGAAATAGGAGGTGGGGCATTTCAGTGTAGCACGAGGAAGCTGCTCTACAGTGTTATTAAAATATATACAAAACATAAAAACATAAAACAAGCTGTTCGCAGCAGGGCACTCAAATAAAATATCTGTGAATGGCAAGCATTTAATAATGTAATACGTCAAGTGATCTAAATTCCGCAGTTAAATTTAATCATCGTCGGTTGCTTTGCGCTGTTCTCGCATGGCCTGATGGTGCTGTGCGAAAACCAGCCAATCCGAAAACACACTCCTCCTGGCATCGACAGAATTCCTAAAAACCGCCAAGCGCCATTCGGTCTTCCGTGTTAAACTGGGAAACTTTTCTCTTCAGCTGCATCCCGTTGATCCAAAGACATCTGTAGACACTTCCCCCAAACGTGCGGTTCATAATTTCAGAATTTCAGAGTTCAGCCCTCTAACAAGAGGAATATTGCCATAAGCCATGATCACCTAGCTCGCATTTTATGAAGCAAACGCAATTCAGGTTCTTGAAACCCAACATCAAACGTAATTTAACTTTCCACAATGTCCTCTACCACACAGGGGGTTCTTCATGGCATGGAGTGGACTCTGTGTGCTAGAATGACTCTCAAATCTGTGCTGCCATGTTTTTCTTGAAAAACAATGATCTAAATGAGGGGCCTGCCTCTCTGTTTTGCCACATGCTTTTTTAAAAAAATGCACATATTTTTCAGCAATCCACTTTTTCAATAGGAGAGAGTAATGTTACTTCATGTGCAATTTAACAAAATCCCTTTGCTATAATGCCAAGTGTTTTGTGTTGCATTTTCAACAATACCACTTGCAGAGGAATGCCTCCATTGACTCATAAATGTAATCGTTGCCTTTTTCTCTTTGTTTCCTTGAGCGTCGGTCTATAGCAGAGGCGGGCAGCGAGGGCAGAGTCTGTTTCTGGTTCTCTGCCAACTTCTGGCCTTAATTACTTAATTAGCCCCTAACATTTTTACACCACCTGACATTTCAGCTACATTTCTTCGGTAAGTGCATGAATGACAGCCAAAGACTGTTCTTGTGTCCCTGTATGTAACTGTGATCTATTCTACCAGTGAACCAGTGTTGGGTGTGTACAGCCAATTAGCTCGTTTAGCCAGGGTAATGGCATGGTAACTGATGGAAACAAAAACCTGCAGACACACCGGCTCCCCAGAACTAGAACTGCCCACTCCTGG
The DNA here is from genome assembly GCF_013347855.1 of Anguilla anguilla. Lineage (NCBI taxonomy): Eukaryota > Metazoa > Chordata > Actinopteri > Anguilliformes > Anguillidae > Anguilla > Anguilla anguilla. The sequence continues at coordinate 34,935,946 of NC_049215.1, read as the reverse complement.
TCTACTGTGACCCAAGTGCACCGGTAGGTCAGCGGCTTCGCACCAGTCAAAAAAAAAAGCCCCCGATGTCAGCTCCATAAACCCGGCGCACTTTTAAAACAGCCTGGAACCCCCACCCCCCCACTCCCCCACCCCCACAGCAGCAGCGGGACGGCGCTTGTTCGCACTGGGGTCACGAATGCAGGAAAAACAAGTGCCAATTAGTTCCACCTGCCAAAACAGCGAAACACGTCAAAGTGTCAATCATCAGCGCGGGTCTCACCGCCCTTTCTGGCTTTAACTTTTTTCTTTCTTTTTTTTTTTTTAGCCGTACGCAGCGAAAGCTCCCACACACATAACACAGGGCAAATGGCGGCACAGTTACCTTTCCCTGCTTAACTCATTATTAAGGCACTTAATGAAAAAATGACTCGAATGAGATCAGCATGCAAAGAAGGAATAGACATGGAATAGCCCAATACAGACTAAAGCTTTAGACAAGGAAAACGATCCAGCAGGCCTGATTCAGGCCGACTACATTTGTGAACGGAAAACAAGACCAGGTTAAATACCTAGTATATGGCTGGACCTAACACACGTGATCCGGCCAACCAATGGTGTAACTTCATCACTCACTCACTCATTCACTCAGTCAGTAACAGACATTCGCGTCTGTAGGGCTGGCTCTGTTGTTGCGGTCCAGCCAATAAAAAGGCTGATATACTGCATTCCAGTGATTCCCGACATTCGTAATAACAGCTTGTTTGTCAATCACATTCAGACCTGCTGTGCTGGCTCACGTGAGTCCTCGTGCGTTGTTTTTAATCCAGCTGTTATTTTTATGGTTGACGTCCCTCTGAGAACACATAAATCCAGCATGTTACACATTCCACAGCGAACAGACTGCATTACACTTATTTCCAAGCAGCATACTTTCTTAATAGGCTCACACAAAAAAAACACAACGCACAGATTGTGCATTATTCAAAAGAGAACTATTCTGGCACCATATAGCATTCATGCAACAAGCAGGTTTTGATAAACTTTCACTACATTTACACTGTCTGTAAAACAATTTGTTTTTTTTTTTGTCTATGAAAAAATTATATATATTGTTACTGAACCTTTAAAAAACAAACATGGGCCTTTAAATTATCTTCCAGCAGCTAAAGAAAGACCGTGCTTCCTCCATACAGTGGACGTGTTATTAAATAATTCAGAGTCCATCTGCAATAAGCACAGGGCGGCACAGGGCAGGCAGCTGTGGAGCAGCTTCCTCAGAGAAAGCACAGCAGATCTTCGGCACGGCCCTGCCCAGATGCATTGTGGGTTTATGAGTTTCTGGCATGGCCGTTACCAGCAGATTGATGCCGAGGTAAAGTGCGGCGCAACCACACAGAGGCCCAGTCCCAAAGGGCCTACTCGCCTACTATTGAGTATACAAGTTGAGTACACTGGATGAGAAAGTAGGCGAGATGTTAAGTAGGCAAGATTTTCTCTAAATGCAGTGTACTTAAAATACCCTACGGATGATTTACTTACTTCAGGGGTTTTTCAGAAAGTAAACCGTACTTTTTAGGAGGTCCAATAAATCAGAGAGGAAGAGGCAGAGCCTTTTTACTAAAATAGTATGGAGGGTTTTTTTTTTTTGCAAAACTATGCACTAAACAGTCTGCAGGCTGCAGTATGTTTAGTAGACAGCACATATTTTGAGGACACAGTAGTTGGGAGGTTGCTTCAGACACAGCCAGGGAGAACCCCACTCCACCAGATTATCACAGGGCACCACTTCATCGACCTGTGCCAAATAACTTCAAAATAAAAGCCTCCTTTAAATAGCCGTCTGGGGGGGGGATAAGAGGGAACACATTAGTCATAACGGGAGCTGTTTATTCATAAGAAACCCGAGAAGCGCACCTCGGGTTTGGCAGGAGCAGGCCGCCCCAGAGCTGGACGACCGGGGGGTTTGAGAAACCGAGGTGAATCACGTACACGTTGCGCAACAGCGCAGTACCCGCTATACCCCATCCCCCCCCCGTCCACCACCCCCCACCCCGCGAAGGTAGGGACCGGACAGGAGCGGAGAAAGTGCCCTTTATCCAGCTCACAGGGCCTCTGGGCACCACCAGGGCAGGGCATCCCATCAGTAGCCCAGAATAAGGGGTACACAGCAAGCCCAACAGCAGATTTGTGTGGCCATAGAGTCCATTAACAGTGCACACCAGAAACACTAAACACAAAGCAGCCCTTTGCACATGAGCATTCACACACAGATTACCATGCCTGCAGAGCAGCCCAAGATAGCCCCTCATCACATCCACTGTACCTGAACGGTCCCTTAGGGAATTACAGGAGGGTCTGAGGAGATTGGGGGAACAGAGCGGACATTTTAAAGGCGTTTGGTTTTTTATTTTATTTTATTTTGTAAACATTGTAATTAACTTGATACATTGCTCAGAGCAGTGGTGATTAGTTAATTAGTTAATGAGGTGTGCAAGACACCATATGAGTAATGCCACTTCATGTGGAATTTAATGAATAGCCTCACTATAATGTAAGATTTTGTGGTGGATTTTCAACAATACTACTTTTGCAGTATGTATACCTGCTATATCATATACCTTACTTAAATATTTTCCTGAGTAAAATAAGAAGTTTTAGGAGTAGGTCTGGTAGCCTACCAGAACAATATGTTGATGTAAACGCGTCCAGGTTGTCTTTGAGGTGCCATATTCCCCAAAAGAAATCCCATTACCTGCACGGTTATGACTGACAAAGCAGAACCTCGCTGCCCGCGACAGGACCAGACACGCCCGGGCTGCCGGTTAATTCCCTCGGTCCGCATGGCATCATGAAGTCCCCCGCCGGGGCGCCAGGCTCTGTTTGTTGCACCGAAGTGAAACCAGGCGCGCGCATACCGCCGTGTTTTCGACCCGCCGCTCGACCCCTCCTGAGTCCCGCGCCAGAGCGATGAAAGAAAGTGTGTCACCCGGTTTGTCATCCGCGGAAAACACCACAGGAATAAGAGCCTCGACGATGCCCTGAATCCCGTTTCAGCGCTTTTAGCGCTACCGTCTTTTTTTTCTAACCGTTTATTTGAAGGACGAGGCCGCCGCGATTCCTCTTTAAGGTTGTGCGGTGACGTCTGAAGTTGCGCACGGCAACGGGACAGGGAGCACGTGCAGACGTTTTTTTTTTAAAAAATCGCCCATCTTTAGCAACGGGGGAATAGGTGTATCATTCGCGCTACGTGGGCGTACTCGCCGAAAAAGTCCTTCCGGAAAGATTCGCAGATAATTGCTTGTAATATTCTACGGACGGCCTATAATTAGACACTTTACCAGCACTGTTTGAGGCAGCGTTTTAAGAAATGTGAGCAGCTGCAAATTCGTTCTTCACACACATTTTTTTTTGCGAGGACAGAAAATCTCGCAAGTGTGCAGCACCTCCAGAGACGTGCAATGTCAGCTGTCCAGCAAGACAGGTGCTTTTCAAGTGTTCGGATGAAGAGCACTTGTTCCCAGGAAAAATTCACAAGTTCAATATATCCATCCTTACAGCGTAGGCCTGTCTTAAGAATAGGACAGCAGCACAGTATTAAAAATAACCGAAAAGAAAGGCTAATATTCACATCTGAAGTAAAACACTTTGAGGCAATTCCAAGCTCCATCTTATAGGCACAAAATAAAATCAATCACTGCCACCACGCTAAAGTAATTTAAAAACTGTTCAAACACACATTCCAGGGTTATAGCTTCAAAAGTAGATACAAATTATTTTCACAAGTGGACTTGTATATACCAAATACAAAGCGAATATACAATAGTGAACTTGAGAGTGAGGGTATGTATATCCAATTATAAACTACAGATCGTAGCATGCGGCAAAATGCTTTGCATAAAAAGGAATACAATTCAAATATTACAATAGACTTTGTTGCCCATAATTTCTCATTACATTACATTACAGGCATTTAGCAGACGCTCTTATCCAGAGCGACTTACACAACTTCGTACATTGCATGTACATTGCATCCATTTATACAGCTGGATATATACTGAAGCAATGCAGGTTAAGTACCTTGCTCAGGGGTACAACGGCAGTGTCCTAACCAGGAATCAAACCTGTGACCTTTAGTTTACAAGACCAGCTCCCTGCCCATAATACTACACTGCCGCCCACATTGCAGGACACAAAAATCAGCGCTTATACTGCTGCCAGCAGCTGACAGGTCTGAAGCATGCGTTAAAAGGAGCACATCGTCTAGCGCATCACAAAATTCTATTAAAACCTGGGAAGCGCGAACACTGTACAGCTCCCCTTCACCATCACCGACTGCGGCACGTTGACAACACGACTACACGGTTAAACACTACAGCTTGGGCACTCTCAACGGCACAGAGCCGTGCGATGTCTTCGGGGGGGGGGGGGGGGGGGGACCCGGCTGCTCATTCGAACCCAGCTCTTAATCACCTAACTGAGTTAATCACGTGCTCCCCCAGACTCGCTCGGACCTTAAAACGACCCGGTTCATTTCAGGGCCCAGCGGCTGTTAACCTGTGGGACAGGCCTGCCCCCTTCAGCACGCGGTGTGAGCAGGCGGACGACCAGCCCCCCTCCCCCCAGCACCCCCCCCCCCCCCCCAAGCCTCAGCGCCGCCGCCCACCCCACCAATGTCAAATTTAGTATTGGAAAAAGTACTGATCAGGGTAACAAACACGTTTTAAAGCAGGATGTCAGCACAGCGACATGGAGTTAATCGTAACACAGCGCTCATGAAAAAAAAAAAGCAAAACTCATCCGCACAGTAATCAAAAGAAGTCTCTGAAACGCTGCATGAAATGTCCATTCGATGGTGCCGTCGTAATGTACAGTACTGACTTCCTCGTTCAGTCCGGATTAACACTGTACGGCGAAATGAAGACGGCACATTTGTTCGGTGGCTGAGGTAAGAAGGGAACGTGCTGTAGTGTGTAATATCGGGGGCACTTTACTTTTTCCGCTGATTGGATCTCCTCACCGCTGCGCTCTTAACCTCCTGTCAGAACACTACAACCGCAGCCTCGTTATCTCTTAATTGAAACAGGTGAACTGCACTTTGAAGGACTCTCCAGTGCTGTCTTTGTCAACCCTGAGGACGTGATCATTTCAAAACACGCAAAAAGCAATTTTGTGTGTGTGTGTTCTCTTTTCACCCAATCAGCACCCACTGCTGTAACCTCCGCTATTGGTTTGGACACCATGATATCGGCCGTTGCATTTAATCTGCTGAAATGTGGGGCCCATCCACACACTGGATCAGAACCTTAACAGATACCAGACCGTGGGGCCCATCCACACACTGGATCAAAGCCTTAACAGACACCAGACCATGAGGCCCATCCACAGACAGGAACAGAGCCTTAACAGATACCAGACTGTGGGGCCCATCCACACACTGGATCAGAGCCTTAACAGATACCAGACCATGAGGCCCATCCACACACTGGATCAGAACCTTAACAGATATCAGACCATGGGGCCCATCCACACACTGGATCAGAGCCTTAACAGATACCAGACCATGGGGCCCATCCACATGCTGGATCAAAGCCTTAACAGACACCAGACCATGGGGCCCATCCACACACTGGAACAGAGCCTTAACAGATACCAGACCATGAGGCCCATCCACACACTGGATCAGAACCTTAACAGATACCAGACCATGGGGCCCATTCACACACTGGATCAGAACCTTAACAGATATCAGACCATGGGGCCCACCCACACACTGGATCAGAGCCTTAACAGATATCAGACCGTGGGGCCCATCCACACACTGGATCAGAGCCTTAACAGACACCAGACCGTGGGGTCCATCCACACACTGGAATATGGAACAGATGCCAGTTCTCATCATGGCAGCCCAAGTGAGCTATCAATAAGGGAGAAACCCACACATAAGACTAGAGGTATTCCCGCTAGGTGCTACTTTTTTTGTTGTTGTTCAAGACCACGTTTATTTTTTTTATTATATAATCAGGACACCACAGACAAGCTTGGGCTGCTTTCCTTTCCCCTTCAGTCTGAAGATGAGCTCGGCTGAAGCAGCGAGACCTCATCGTTAGCAGAAGGAAAGGCTGGAACAGCACCGCACGTGAACACAGACGTGCTACGCTACCAGTACCAGCCCTGACCGAAGCTGGAGGACATCCCAGCACGTCTGAGACCGATGGCCCAGATTCAATGCAACTGCAACAAATACTGAACACATGATCACAATACATATTAAACAAATTCAAAAAACTGACACAGGAGTATGATACAAACTAAAATTACTGAAAAAGTCTAAGAAACGGAAAGAATTTTCAAAAAATTAGAAAATCTAAAGTTAAGGACAGACCAGTGCACAGTGACATTACATTAGTGCCATTTCTGAAACCACAGCTGACCCAAAAGCACACCACAGAAGGTATGTGTCATATGACTGCCCCCACCCCCCATCCCCAACACACACACACACCCAAGTAAATGAAAATCTCAATATGTTCTCAGTGTATACTTGTGGGAGTGGGGGAGGGGTGGCGCATCTGGAAACCAAAGACACAGGTGGCAAAAAATAAATAAATACATGAATAAATAAATAAATAAATAATGTCTTGCAAGTTTCTGACTTACGGTCAAGGACTGGCTTCACCTGCTTTGCTTTTTTTTTTTAGACATAAGTCAAAGGGACTTTTAAAGAGCACTAATGAGGTCAGGATGAGAGGACAGTGATGCGTCTGGCGTGACGTCAGTAGACTCCCAGGGCTCAGTGTGCGCATAGGAACAACATTCATGGCTGTTCCTCAGAGTGCAGTCTCACAGAGCCCACCTCAAGCCCCCACTGTCTGAATGGCTGTTCCTCAGAGTGCAGTCTCACAGAGCCCACCTCAAGCCCCCACTGTCTGAATGGCTGTTCCTCAGAGTGCAGTCTCACAGAGCCCACCTCAAGCCCCCACTGTCTGAATGGCTGTTCCTCAAAGTGCAGTCTCACAGAGCCCACCTCAAGCCCCCACTGTCTGAATGGCTGTTCCTCAAAGTGCAGTCTCACAGAGCCCACCTCAAGCCCCCACTGTCTGAATGGCTGTTCCTCAGAGTGCAGTCTCACAGAGCCCACCTCAAGCCCCCACTGTCTGAATGGCTGTTCCTCAGAGTGCAGTCTCACAGAGCCCACCTCAAGCCCCCACTATCTGATAAGACCCTGAAACCTCAGAAAGGTCGGTGACTGGAGGTACCAGGCATTTCATTTATTTTAATCAACCTTTAGTACATGTGATTACCTTCAGTGCACTCGAGAAATAAAAAACTGCTCTTTATACAACCATGTTTTTTTTTTTTTTTTTTTGCAAAAAATGAAAATCCATATTTGGAATCAAACCAGGTTTGTTGCACTCACGGTCTTGAAAGCTGACAAATACTGTACATGTCATTTTTCTGAAGTAATCACTGATTCATATTTATGTATAATTACACTTTCGTGTAATAGAAATTCTGTAGTTATCTTGCCAAGCTCTCCCCTCGCCCCTCCCCCACAGCCCCTACCACTACCACTGTTCGCCCAAGTTTCAGTGCGTGCTCCTGTTTTATGATAAACTTCACTTTTCAAATAATTTATTTCACATTAGGAGTGTTGTTAAGTAACTGAGGTCAAAAGCCACTAACATGCTGAGAACTTCTGCTCCTTCCTGCGCATGCAAATTATTCTATAACTAATTATTGTAACCTTCATCATCAAGTTACAGAAGTGCCACTTAACTGTGACTGTAGTCATTTAGAGTTTAAGGCAGTGGTTCCCAACAATGTTCCTGGAGACCTACCATCCTGTAGGTTTTCGCTTCAACCCTAATTTGGCAAAACTGACTCCACTAATTAGCAACTCAACTGTTGACTGAGGTGAGCTTTGTCAGGGCTGGAGTGAAGACCTACAGGACGGTAGATCTCTAGCTGTTGACTGAGGAGTGCTTTGTCAGGGCCGGAGTGAAGACCTACAGGACGGTAGATCTCTAGCTGTTGACTGAGGAGTGCTTTGTCAGGGCCGGAGTGAAGACCTACAGGACGGTAGATCTCCGAAAACAGTAAATCCCGCCAGTTTAAGAGACTTAACTGCAATATAAAATATGCAAAGACTCGATAGCATCACACAGCTCCTGCAGCTTTTTCGGCCACACGTTCATGCCGCGAATCTCCCTTTCCACCTCATCGGAAAGGTGCTCTATTAGTCTGAGACCTGGGGGCTGTGCAGGCCATCGGGGTAAAACTGAAGTCACTGTCATGTTCATGGAACCATCTGGAGATGACGCGTGCCGTGTGACACAACGCATTATCCTCCGGGAAGTGTCCCTTCGGAAACCGGGGCAGGGCTGCGGCCTTAAAGGGATACACACACACACAAGGTCAGCCACAATGCTTCGGTATGCCGTGACATTCAAATGATGCTCAATCGGTGCCTGATGTACGCCAAGAAAACATTCCCCACACCAGGACACCACTGCCACCACCAGCCTGCTCCCTTGACACAAGGCAGGATGGGTCCATGAATCGATTCATGGTGTTTTCGCCAAATTCTGACCCTACCATCGGCATACTGCAGCAGAAATTGAGATGTGTCAGACATGGTAACATTTTTATAATCTTAAAATTGTCCAGTTCTGGTGATCAAATGCCCACTGTAGCCTCATCTTCCTGTTCTTAGCTGACAGGAATGGAACCTGGCATGGTCTTCTGCCGCTTTAGCCCATCTGTTTCAAGGTCTGATGCCTTGTGCATTCAGAGACGTCCTTCTGTACGCCACTGCTGCAAACAACCCTTATTCCAGAATGTGCGGTCTTTCTGCTAGCTTGAAGGAGTCTGCCCATTCTACTCTTCTCTCTTTCATCACCAAGGTGTTTTTGGAAACAGAACTGTCACTCACTGGATGTTTTTTTTTTTTTGTTTGTTTGTTTATTGCACCATTCTCTGTAAACTCGTCTGAGATGCTGGAACCACCACATCTGGTACCAACAATCATACCATGGTTAAAGTCACTTGGACTACATGCCTTGCCCATTTCCAATTTTTTCGGTTGAACAACAACTAAACCTCTTCACCCTGTCTACATGCTTCATACACTGAGTTGCAGCCAAATTATATTCTGTTTGCAGGAGCAGGCTATTTGCTTTAACAAGCAGAAGAACCTATTAAAGAGGCCACAGAGTGCACATGTATGCACACAATGTAGCTGTGACCGCAGTACTTTAGTCTGCTTCTACTCACATTGCCATAGTAAACACAATATAAAGTCGAAATATAATAAAATGGTTGGGCAAAATGATGTAAATTAGATGACAATGGAGCATTATAAATGACGGCAATAACAGGAACAAAACAAAATTGGGAAGAAAATAGGAATGTAAAACAAAATCATAAGGAAAAGTTCAGTACAAATACACTCAAAATTAATTGGAAGATAAAGCAAATGATGCAATGACAAACTGAAAAATGAATTCATAAGCAGAAACTCCCTGAACAAAATCTCGGGAAGATGGTAAAAAATGATTCAGTGGCAACAAAAGAGCATTTGTATTTCTACATGACACTATTTATGTGACAAAATGAAAATCATAACTGAACCCACTGTGGCGGGTAAAAAGAAGAAAGAAAGAAAGAAAAGATTAGTCAATGTGAGGTGGGATATATGACCTTCCCAACTTAGTACATGAAAGTTAGATTGTACTCTAGGCTAAGCAGAAAAAAATTAAGTTATTCTATGCGGTGCAAGTTGGTACAGTCACACAAGGCATTTGAGAACAGCTACAGCAATGTTCCATTTTTAAATATATATGACTTAATGGTTAAGATGTTAAAATATATACAGCATGTAACAAAACCCATTTCTTCCCAAAAGGAATATTACCAAGATACACCCTTTGATTAAGATAAGTTTGCAAGCTTCAGTTTTCATCCCCTATGTAAATAAATATGCACAATGAGACACTACGAACCTTCACCTATAATTTACAGTTTACTTTTAAGCAGAATAACATTTTTTTAAACTCACAAACACATGTAAACCAGCTACGTAAAATAAATAAGAAATCGTTTTATGTTTTCCAAACTAGAGCAACAATTGTGATTTCATTACAACAGTACGCTGAACGCCAGCCCAAAATTCCCCAGCGTCACAGGAAGTGATGTAGAGTGGGACCAGAAGAGCCTGCCACTTCATACTGAACTGAGTGCTCAGTGGGAAAACCGTTTATTTCCAAACATATCACAGAAAGTGAGTATACGATCTCGTCAGATTTCCCATTAAAAATGAGCCAGTTATCACATACTGATGACTTCACAGAATGAAGACCCCAGCTGCTGATGAAAAAGGTGAGAAAATAAGAGTTTTCCTCGGATAAAGATGTCATGGTTGTCCTTTTCCAAATATACCAGTCTGCAGAGTGCTTAAATATCATGCACCCGTTTCACTTGGACCCAACACGGAGACATTGTTATTTTGCCACGCATGTTAATACTCCAGGGACAAAGCCAACGTTTCAGTTATGTTCATTTAAAGAGGACTTTAACATAGCAGAAATGACATGAGTGAACAAGCCTGTGTAGTGCCCAAAGTTCTCAAGTTACGTTCTCATTGGAATTCCACATCGGCTGGTTCTACGTGCAATCTGCTCCCTTTTGCTCCGGACTGAAAATAAACCTGTGTTTACCTCACACGCCACTCACGCGGGCAAAAACAAGCTCATGGCTCCGAAAGGCGCGCGACACTGCCAACAGAAAGACAGTTGCCACTGTCAGACAAACGTTACCCAGCACGAGGACTATCTGAAACTGCCATCTGCTGGGGCAGAAGGCCTCAGAGAACACTGCACCAGTACTTCAACTCTAGCAACTTCCTGATCTGTTATTTGTTTTTTGTTTTTTTAACTGTATATTCGATTACTGTACCATACCACAGACGACCAATGCAACGCCTAGCGCTACTGTGAAATAAATAAATAAATAAATTCGTGTATACACAGAGGCCGCTGCTGTGCTTTTCTAGGATGCAGAGTGAAGTCCCACTGGTGTCGAAAGGACCGAGGCCTATGCTGCTCTGTGTTCGCTTTTACTGGGCTGGAAAATCATATGATAATTTGCTAACATTAAACACAAAATAAACCCGATTTTCATTTTTTCAACGCTAAAGACTTTGCCGCCAGGTATGTAGTTTTAACCTGGTTGTTCGTGACCACTACTTTCCATAACAACTTTTTTTGTATGTCGTACGTGACTTTACGCATGAAAACTGCTGGTTTCGGAAGGATGGTGGGGTGGGGGGGATAACCCCCAACCATTTAAGTCAAGTCTGCGTTAAATCACGATAGCAATTACATTCTTGGGTTAATCATAGTAAAGGCTGCCTAAATACTCCGAAAGCAATCTGGTCAATGGAATCGTAAAAATAGTGCAAGCTCGGGTGTTTTATGGATATTACACTTCGAATCGATTATCGCCATTTCACGTCCAGCTGGTACATCGAAGCCTCCCGCATCCATAGCGTAAAAACCTCAAACCGCAGTGGATAGTGCATTTCGAATAATGCCATTTTAACAATGTTGACCGGCACTACAGTTGATGGTTAGAACGCAGAAGTGCGGACTGCTGCAATGTAGCTAAACGGGGAGTTGCTAGAAGCCTGGTTCTGTTTTTATAACCGAAAGCATTTGTTACGATATCCCTCGAGTGATACTTCTGGAAGTTGGTGTTTTGCTGCAGCACATTTCTAAGGGGAGGTCCACCAGAAATCCACACAGCTGTTTCCACACGGGCGCGTCTTTCCTTAAACAATCAGCTAATCGTTTCCGCCATACGATACATTTTTGGGTTACCTTTCCCCCTTTTTGTTCCTACGTGCAGTACGAGATGCTAGTCACACAACGGACTCGCAAATCAAATCTTTTTGCTCGTCAATCGTGCGGTGTCAGCAACGGCAAAATTGCTATGATCTACTACACTGCAGTGCCAACGTCGAAGAAAGAAAGCAGAGCTTTTTTTATCCCTATGACTGCCAACCACATCAACTTAAGAGTCAAACCGTATCTTACACAGAGTAATCATCCATTGCGCCTTCGTCCCATCTATTCTCCGATTCATAACAACAACCTGTTTGAAGCATATTTAGAAATGTCGAAAACCCGTGTTCTAAATCAGAGAAGAGAATATCTGCACTTTTACGCATTCGCTCTCTACACAGCTTTGAATCGCAGATGTAAATAAAAGAGGTAGACCGCTAGCACAGCTGAAGCACTGATCATCTACATGAATACGAATACATGGTTTATCCCTAAAGTTGAATCAATATTTGTATTTGCATATGAACGGATGTATTTCCTTCCGACTAAAGCTTTACATTTCTTAAAATACACTACATGTGGGATTCTTTGCTCTGTGTCTAGTATTTATTTGCCAACAAAATATATACAATGGTAATATAGCTCGTTACAAAGCATTTAGAGGTGTGCTTAATCAGTCTGTTTGCCAAAAACACTGCGAGTATTCAAACACAGAAGTGTTGCAGGAAAAAAAAATGCTGCAGCAGCAATCCAGAAATGAAACCTGTATAAGAAGGGCCACACGAAAACCAGTGGGTACGATGACCCCCCGTGTGTGTTATTAATTTATTCATTACATTTAAAAGCAATTTACTATCATACGGACTGAGCCTTCTCAAAAAAAGTTGTAAGCGCTACGGTCAACCTGCTGTACCGTTGCAGGTCTTTTCGCTATGGTGTTAAAACGCCAAGCTCTCCCTGCCTCACCAGCAGTGATACTACGGGATAAGTTATTCCCCGATCCCCCCGCATTCACTTGCTCCAACACGACTGCAGATCCAGCACCCTTGCTAAATTATGTATAACTGTGCAATCAACGCGAAGAGAATCAATGCACTGTTTACTTACCACTTGGATTCTTGTTTTTCTTAAGACTCTTGCCACAAAGACACTGCAGCATATGCGTTCCTTTGCTGAAAATGTTCCAAAGAAACCACATTGATTTGGGCGAAGAGCAATCCAGCAGCTTAGACACCCTGATAAAGAAGAGATCCTTGCGGTTGCATAATAATTCAATTGGATCAGTTCTCCTGGACGGGGCTACGAATTGTACCATAGAAAAATATGTAATTTCCCAATCTTCGGCGTTTTCGTTCACGTGGTAAAATATTTCGGTAGACTTCTGAACGAAGGTTATTTTCCGTCTGAGTATGAATGACGATACCGCCCCCAGGTAGTCAGTAATAAAAAATATACTCTATAAATTGCATGTGTCGCACCGGAGGTGAGTGCAGCCGGTAAACAAACAGAACTAACGTGAAAACAGTAAAACACGGAGGGCTTCCGGAGAGAAAACCATTGCCTATTAGTTCATCAGTCTGAAGAAGGGTGGATCAGCTCAGCATCAAACCAACAGGGGATGCATCCTATGCGAAGACTGCAACGGTAGCCCCAACAAAACAACACATACCCAAATGAAGTCAGATCACACAATGTTCTTCTTTAAACCCCACTGATAGCCGAGATCAATATCCAGGAAGCCCCCTCTTCATCGTTTAAAAAACGTCGGCATTCGACAAGCCGAGGTTTGATAATTCCCTTTAAAACCAGACGCGAACCCGGGCGCTTTAAGGTTAGTTCTCATTAGTTTCTTTTCTTTATAAAAAAAATTACCAACGCATCACTGGCATCTCTGTCCCCTCCAAAAGTGTAGCGCGTCCGGAAATTGTGTTTGCATGAATTTCTCTCCGGCTTGGACCTGTGCGTTAGAAAATAGACGGCGAGGAGGAGGGGTTGAATTGAAAGATTGGCTTTCCATTACGTAAACACGTGGTTGAACACCGTCACTAACGGAGACGTTTTCGGAAATGCCGAAATATTGTCACTAATCTGATGAATGAACGAGAGTCAGCTCGGGATTTCAAAAAATAGAACGTCCCTTCAAAAAAAAAAAAAAAATCTTATTACATCCAATAGAAAGACTAGACTACAATTCTCGCTTTCGATGGCCAGTTGCATTCCTGAGTAGAGATTTCTTGCATTTAAAGAACTGCATCAAAACTTAGGTCTACACCAAACCCAAGACTAATGGGAAGAAGGTAAGATTACTGTAACAATGCGGCAACATATAGTCCTTAAAAATCAACAAGTCGTTCTTGTTGTTTCCCTTTTTTGTTGTCTTATTCAGTATTCGTGTGGTCATTTCTAAAGTTAAGACAATATTTGGGAAACCGTGCCGAAGTTAGTGTTCTAGCATTCACTTTAAAACAAGGTTGCAAGCAAAACGCGGAGAATGTCAACAAAGGTATACGTAATGTAACAGTGATAGCGCATACAGGTGCGTTCTGTCGCGTGACTCGAGGCGTTAAAAGGTTTGAGCGTGCACGCAGGCCGACAAAGACCCAGATGTGTCTGTTATTGTGCAATGCGTATTCGGTCGAGGGACTAAAACATGCCCTGCGTACATGTTCGCCCCTAACGACCGATACAGTAGCGTATGCACAGCCTAATTCCAACTTCAATCCATAATGTAGAATAGAGCCTATTTAGCGCCTTCCTAACGTAGGACACATGCTGTAGCCTATGTTTTTATATTTCCTGCAAACCAGTGAATGCACGAGCGAAGCAGAAAATGTAAACCCAACAAGGACTTTGTGAGGATTAGTAGTCGAATGTGAATTGAACGCGCTGTATAAATCGCTATAAGTTCTTTTTTGCAGTTTTCTAAGGTTTATAATCACATTGCAAGACAGGAAGAGTCTGAAGTCAGACCATGGATCTTCTCAGTGATACGTCTCGGTTTGTTTGTTTTTTGTCTGTTTTTCTTGTATTTCTTTATTAGAAAATAAAATATTGGATATGCATTATCTATTGAGCTTCTACAAGTGCCCTATAGTCGCAAACTGAAGCCTAAGCCATCTCATTAGCCGACTGACTGAGAACAGTATAGGACACAGTTGGCCTCCTGCAGCTCAGTTTTGGTTGCACGGGTTTACACTGGCAGGGACTACCGCAGCACTAGCTCCACCCACTTTTGTGACAGGCACCCGTAAGGTACCAGTTGCTCGTTCCCGAATTCTCTCGTCTTTTCGTCATCGATTATCTAGTGCTTTGTCAACCTGGGCGACCTCAAATTAACTGCTCTCACAGTGAGCCTGGACGCCTAAAAGAGCAACTGCCTGACATCCAGTCAAACTAGAAAGGGTTAGCTCATGCGGCACTCTGCCCTGTTGGATATAAAACAAGCCAGCTGTGGGTGGCAGTGCAGCGTAATAGTTAGGGAATTGAGCTTGTATCTCTGGGGTTGCCAGTTCAATTCCCAGCTGTCCCCTCTTGTACCCTTGAGCAAGGCACCTATCCTGAATTGCTATAAATGTCTAGAACATCTGTATAAATAGACTAAATGTAAAGTATGTACCTTGCTTTTTGATAAGAGCATCTGTAAATATAAGTCACTGCCTCTTTCACAGGGGAAGAAGGATGAGAGCGTTTCAGAGAGATTCAAGATGGCACACCTTCCCATTCTTTTAGCTGCTGTGTTGAAGAACCTAAACATTTTACATAAAGTTTGCGCGCAAGGATACACAAGACGATGCATAGAGTTCAAAATGGAAATGCCTCTTATCAGTCATTTATTGTGCTAAAAAGAAAAAGAGAAAATTAGTACATGGCATTAACAGGTTGGGTATAAAATCTTTAATGTGCTGACTGAGTCCACAGTGCTTTGTTACAGCAAGCAGAGCATTTAAACAGCATTTGAATACAAACAATTCCATCCTAAGACTTTTCCATTCCCGGTTTCCTTATTAGTATAACATATGCTCACAATCTGGTTGCACTGTTTTTGACAGTATAATTTGGATGAATGATATGCTGTGCTTCGAAGAGGGTGTAGGGTCTTTGGAGGCATTTCTGTATCCACTGCTCATTGGAAACCTAGCCACAAGCTTCAAGAGCTGCCAGAATCTTCCACATTGAGCTTGATCACCCATGAGCTCTTGATAACTAATTAACTGATTCAATCAGATGAGCTTGCTTCTCCATGCTAAAGTTTTGAAAATGGCGACTGTCAAAGACTATAGCAGTCACTCCGCTTTACTGCCCAACAATGCAAACATGTAAGAGGGAAATGAACAAGGATCGACAGGGTTTTCTGAGTAAATTCTCAAAATGTAATTTAAGTTTTTGTGAAAAAAATGAATAAATAAACATAAAATGTGTGATTTCTCCTTTAATGTGAAAGGTGAGGGGTGCTGATGGTGCAGAGAGCAGAGCTCCTCCCTCTTCTGAGCAGTAGATTAGCACCCTGCCGTCTTCTAATTGCTAGGAAACTTTCAGGACCACGGACAGCGGCTCACCTACAGATTACCGTATATACACCTGTGTTTATGGCAAATGGACCATTTTTTTCATCATTGCCTTAGTAGAGGTGTGGCTCTGATAGATTTAGTAGATCACTTTTTGTATTCAGACAAAACTAGATTTTAATAAACAAAGCCCCTCCTCCGTTTGCTTGGCATGCTCCCATGTCCGACGTCCCATTTAAGCAATTAGCAGATGCCTTTATTCAGAGCAATTTATACAAATTATATGTTTGCATACAATCCATTTATAGCACTTCAGGTTAAGTACCTTGCCTGAGGCAGTGGTTCTCAAATTCGGTCCAGGGAGAACCCCTGTGTATGTCAATTTTTGTTCCAACCACAATTGCAATCTCACAATTTTAACAAGCTATAATTTTTTGTTCTTAATTATGCTTTTTACGTTTTAAGGGATTATTTACTCTCTTAAGCCACATTATGTCAGAAATAGATATGCGTGCCATGAAGTCTATAAGTCCCATATTCACATTATGTTATTTTGCAAATGATTACATAAAGCAAGATTATAAATAAACAGATTTGATTTTGGTTTTATATGCCTTTCGTGCAAGATTGCCATATTAAGTGCTTCACATAGTAAAGATAAGAAAGATCTATAAGTGTTACAGCAACACTGAAAACAGTAAATAAATTTAAAAAAAGACAATAAAAATAGTAATAAAATAAAAAGAATTCTAGCGATAAAAAATTGTAATAAAAAAACAAGAGATTAATCAATAGGCTCCTGATTGGTGAAAATGTGGACACATGGCCACTACAACTAAGCATTTGGTAGATAATGAAGAATTTAAAGATAAAACAAATGAAATAATGAGCCAAACCTGCATTGTGTTAACAAGCCTTGGGGGAATAATTATTTAAAAAATTAAACCGTGCAAATAACCTTAATTGAGAAAGAGATTGGCTCAAACAAAAACCTGGATACACAGGGGTCTCCCGGGATCAAGTTTGAGAACCACTGGCTTATGGGCAGAAGGGTTATCAGGGTGCAACAGCTGCACCCCATCGAGGAACGCAGCCTTTGCACTGCAAGGGCAGGTGCCAAACCATCACACTGCGCAGCCGGTCTGCTCTGTTACGCACGCCACTTTGTTTTTGGACTCCAGCTCCCAGAAGGCCGCCGGGTCTGCTCGGGCCCCTCAACGTTCCAATCTGTTTATGATGTCACAGTTGTGCGTCTCCCGGGGCGTTATTACGCACGGAGAGCCAGAGAGAGTCCCCCACTGCTGCGGTGGTGCGTCCGCAGCTTCACCCAGAGTGTAATCGCAGAATCCCACCAATCACACCAATCGCACAATCCTTTCCTAGCCTTCTCCATTTCACGTGAAAATAACACGGATACCGCTAAGCGCACACTCCTGTTTTACAGCCAGTGGAAAGTTATCAAAGACATCACGATCCCCCAATAACTGCTTACTTGCATGTTTTGGGGTTTTTGGCCTGCATTATAGAGCTCGCTATACAACGTCCTCGATAATGGGTAGGCGTAATGGCTGGGGAAACTGAGGTTGTGATGGAAAGGTTGCGGGTTTGACTCCAAGGTGGGGCACAACTGCTGTTGTGCCCTTAAAGTACGGTATCTGTAATTGCATCAGTAAATGACCAGCTGTGTAAACCACTACAAGGTAAAAAGAAGAGAGGCCAAGCTGCCCTGGATTAGAGTGAGTCCACTAACGTGGACGTGGTGTTTAGGGGAATCCCCCTGGGTTCTGTGTCAGCTTGTGTGGTCTGGCAGCTGTAATCTTTTGGTGAAAAGTTGCTGACAATCAGGAAAAGAGCACCAGCAGCTGTGAAATTGCATAAATAGGTAAAAAAGTAAAAATTGTCATCTTCACCGTGTCCACAGCTACCCACCACTTCATATCCTTTGGCCTCTGGTGTGGTTTTCAACATGTTTTTTTTATTTTATTTTTAAAAATATATTATTTATATTTGCGCATAAATGTGCTGACCAAATTTGACTTATTTGCTTTTTTACCATAGTAGGATAACAGAATGATGTGTTGGGGTCTGTAATAACACAGAGGACCATGATATTTTGAGATCTAGCTTCATGTAAACTGAGGCATTCTTATTATGAGCTATAGCTCTTACTAAAGAATAATAGGGTCCTAACAGCATTAAAAACAGAATTTATATTTTTGTACAGCTATTAAATGTGTTTATATTAGTAATAATATGTTCATTAAAACAAACACAAGTATGCTTCTGAGCTAGCAGTGACATTGCAGCTAAATGCTAACTGTGTTAAATGATTTACTCAGTATTGTTTACCCATAGTTGCTTAGAGACTGTCAATGCCACCACAGTTCCAGCTGGGAAGACTTCTGCCTACTAATCCCAAACTCTGCTGGTGGACCTTCTATTTTTACTACCATTGAACTATAAAACTTGCAGCTATATTGGAATTATAAATTATGCACCATGCATGCAGTGATTTACTGTGTATGTAGGTGGGAATAATATATATTTTATAATGTATATAGTGTGAGTCGGTATTTAAAAGTGTGTTACTTATTTTAGCATGTTTTACTGTGTACATATGCTCACTTTTTGTAGGGGAATAACAGCACTGACTTAACACTGTAGTATAATGGGTCAGGAGCTGGGCTTGTGACCTAAAGCATGTCACATGGTTCGATTCCTCGGTACATTTTTCCCTTGAGCAAGGTACTTAACCTGCATTGGTATATATCCAGCAGTATGAATGGATACAATGCAAAATCTATTTGAAAAGTTGTGTAAGTCGCTCTGGATGCGACCATCTGCTAAATGCCTGTAATGATTCCATTTAGTCTACTTATGTTCTTGGCTAGAAATAGCTGTACAAAATAAGTATTGGATCTTATTGAACCTGTGTATTTTAGTTGTCCGTGACCATGAAATGCACTTTTTGTACGTTGCTTTGGATAAAAGCGTCTGCCAAATAAATGTAATGTAACTTATTCAGATATTTTGAAAAATAAAAAAAGTAAAAAAACCTAATTTATTCATCAGCCAGTTTTGATCTGCCACCGTGCAGAGGATAAACAGGCACTTCCTGATCTTCAGTACATTCAGTGTAAGTAAAAGATGGTTTAAATTGGGGGCCACTAGACTGATCTAGCAAATAAATTACAGGTTGTAGTGGAGTAATTACTGGGTCTCCTTGTGTTTGTAAACACTGCGATTACAAGTATCGTGCAAACGCTTTTTTCTATTCTTACTTGGCCTTTTCTTTGGCCCTGTATCCACAATAAGTGCACTTTAATGCACACAGACAGTTTTGCATCCAACTGACTCATTATCATCTGCGTGCAACAAGCTGCTTGGGATACAGCCATTGACACTGTTCACGCACCAATATGTACCCGACCAAAACATGACAAAGTACCCTGTCATCGTCACACGCCACAAGTTTTAAAAAAATAAATAAATAAAAAAGTCTTGAATTAGAAGAATGCAGCAATGCAAGCAGACAGCTTAATTGAAGGGTCATGTTTTGAATTTCCAACTGTCCAAATGACAAGATTAATACACTCTCACAAGCTACTGTTGTCAAACCAGTGCCTCTTCACTTGTCTGTGATAAACTGGCTCAGCGGGAGGTGGGCCACTTTGAAAAACAAGACAGTTTCTGCTTAAATTGAATTTAAATACTGTAAATCCTGAAAAAAAAATGACGCAGTCAAATTTGGACCACAGTTACATGAAATGGCAACATTTGAAGTATCAAATAATGATCTAGCAGCTTTCAAATTGTACTTTACATTTACAAAAAAAATAATAATAATATTGACAGGCTTGAATAAAAATGAATGAAATGATATTGGTACTAAATGAGTGGGAAGCACTTGCCATTTTGGTTAATCTATTTCTCTAATGTTTTAGTTTTGTAGAGCTCAGTGGTGAATTTGTATGGATTCATGCTGCCCATTTTATGAAAAGCATTTCATAATATAAAGGTTTTTTTACACTGGAAACTATTACTACTACTTCACTATTTTGCACCATTTATTTAACATTTACATCCAAGGAATTTATCTCCCATAAAAATTTAATATTTCAAATGCATCAGAAGAAACACAAAATTGGACTGGCATAATACTGTATATCAACCACAGTTCCGAGTTACTTCGAAGGCCCAAGACATTATTTAGCAGTCACATAACCCTTGGGCAAGGATTCCTTTCCAACAGAAATCTCAGTGAATCCAGTTCAGTTTCGCTGAATTACTAAATGAGTGCTGCCCTGTTCCCTCCCCTACGGTCCCAATAAATAATTTGAGACAGGACGGGCTTTTGGTGCATTTGTGCCAACACGAACACTTTCCAAATATGTTCAGCGCGTTTTTGTTTACCTCTGTCCTTTAAAGCGAAGACGGTCTAAGAGGTCTCGTTTCAGTTTAAACAGCTCCTCAATGAATTGCTCCTGGCCCAATTGATCGGCTAATTGGTCTTAATACATTAGGCTGAATACGTGTCTCTGTTCCCGCCTTGTTTAAGGAATACAGTGAAGCATAAACGTTTCAACCGTACCTTTCTGTTAACAGTACAGTTCCCTTTCATTACAGTTGACTTACAGCTGATGGAGAAGCCAATTCTGTGTCAGCATTAAAATAAATTTAAAAAACAGTTTAATCAACCTGGATCAGCTGGAAACCTCAAACAAAGCCGGCACTCACCGAGAGTCACCAGGTAAGAAGGAAATTACTGTAAATTAAGTCTTGCTCTTATGAATCGCTGAATTTAACTTTTCTCTTTCAAGAACTGCTGCATTAAACTCATGAAGTGTTACAAGTAAAAGCAAACACTGATTTTAGGCTGTGTGTCAAAAGAAATGATTCTCATGAGACACACTAATGAAAGACAAAACCTCCCACAAGAAACAGACTCTCACCATCTGACCCCGAATCAAACTCTGCTGCTAAATCCCTCATGATTTTTATTTTAAAAGGAGAACGTTTGTTGTATATACTGAGGACATTGTCGGTGTTGAAGGAGTTTAAACATGAAACATAAGAGAGAGAAAAACACAGTGTTTGTTCTACGCAAATGGCAGTTTGCCAAACTGAACCAGACGTGCGTTTTGTTTAAAATGAGAAGCGTCTGTGCCCCCATGGGCAGCGTCTGTGCCCTTTAAAACGGGCAGTGCCCTAAGTGCAGTGTAACGCCACGTCCCCGTGCTGCTCTGTGAAGGACAGAGCATCTGGCACGAGACAGGATGCGTGTTGAACAAGCTTTCTGTTGTCTCCTTTGCCCAGCAGGTCCCAACCCCCCTAACCCCCCTAACCCCCCCAGCCCCCAGCTGCCACTTGTCGCCGCAACACTGCTAACGTTTGCCCGCCCTGGTCCTGGCGTTTTAAGCGGCAGTCGCCATGGCGTCTGTGCCCCAGCAACCAATACACAGCGCTGGACATTACGTTTACTTGGCAGACACCTTCATCCAACGCAACGTACAATAAGTGCATACCGAAGGTCACTGGAACAACCACAGAACACTGGTCCGATAAGGTACAATACTCATGATGTAACAGTTATTCATTCCCATGAACACGTTAGGTCTTATTCAAGCGGTAAGCGTAGGCTAGGTCAGAAGAGCAATGCTAAGTCAAACTAGGAGGCATAACAACGAGCTACAACATGAAGATAGCGATACAAGTGCTGGATGGGGGTACATGTGTAACATGAAAGTGGTACAGGAGGTACATGTGTGACCCTAAAGTGGTACAGGAGGTACATGTGTGACCCTAAAGTGGTACAGGAGGTACATGTGTGACCCTAAAGTGGTACAGGAGGTACATGTGTGACCCTAAAGTGGTACAGGAGGTACATGTGTGACCCTAAAGTGGTACAGGAACGCTGGAGCACAGAAGGGCTGGGCTATGGTCCTGTGCTACACCTTCCATACCTGTATACCTGTATACCTGTAACACCTACAGCTCAGCCGTATACTGCATAGAGTACAGGCCGTGAGATTTACTGTTTTACAATACAAATGTTATGTCTGAAATGGAGAAGTCAGTGTGCTACATCTATGGAACAGGAATTAAGACTCCAGTTAAAGAGGCTCAGCCCAGTAATAATAGCCTTGTTAAAACTACTGTTAGCATTCACAGTCTCACACTAATCTTCTGGACATAGTTCAGAGTATTCCTTCACCCCTGCAGGTTAGTATTTTAATTATTCTGCAAATGTTTCTTCCAGTAACATGCACAATGAAATGTGCCATAGCCACTCTCTTACTTGCAAAATTATTCCCTTAAAGCTACTTATCCAGAGCTGTGCGCACACCCACATACTGTAATGAGTAACAGGATGAGAATAAAATATAATAAATTTATCAATCCCACACACATTATAAGCATGGCCTCGCTCGCATTTAGTAATTAATATTCATCACTCCAGAGAGACAGGGCGATGATGTCAGTACTGTGCTGGCTGCTCATTCAAAGATCAGTGCCCAGAGGTACATTATATTACATTAGGGCATGGGGGACCACAGTGGGACCACACAGAACAACTTTACACTACATTATGGCATAGAAACCACACAGTTGCATCATGCACAAGCAGTGCTGGGGAGTATAGTATGTAGTTAAAGTTAACCTAGTAGTTTAATTACATTATTCAGCAGTCTGCTGGTTGTTCAACTACATTCAAATTTGTTTAGTTGTTGCAGTAGTTAATTATTTTTTGTCATTTTGAGGTATAGTTAACTACAGGAACTACCAACTACTTTTGGCCCTAAATCATTTTTTTCACCAAGCCGCTTTGATGGACTTTTCCCTCTAATGCTGACTGGTGAGAAGCACTTCAACTCCACTATAGTGGCCAATATAGCTGCTCTCACTGTGAGCAAAAAGAAGGCATTGCTTGTGTCTGGGGAACATGACAATGATACTTTTTTTGATAATCGCTTTATAAAGTAGTTTGAACTACGTTTTTTTTTTTTTTTTTTTTGAGTAACTGCAGTTTTGCAAGCGACACTTCTCTAGGGTAACTTGGCTGTAGTTCAGCTGCTTTCAGTGTGAAGTAATTAGTAGTTTGCGCAGCTGCACTGTGAGTAGTTTCCCCGACACTGTACACGGGCAGCACCCGCGTGCCGACTGTGAGCCTGTGTGAAGTAATGTGACCTGCATGGTGATCGGTGCCAGTGCCAGTACCAGCACCTCATATCTGGGGCTTCAAAACAAAATGGCCAATCCCAGCGCACGGTCTCTGATCTCACAGAGACACCAGCTTTCCTGCTGAAAAGTGTGAATCAAAACCCAACAGGCTCAGAGCAGCTTTTCTCCTTCGGGCAAAACGCAGACAGCTACGGACCAATCAGAAGAGATCTAGACTTCTTTTGAAAATGGCTAAGAAAAATAAAAATGCGTTAGAAAAAAATTAATTATCATGACCTGAAAGAACACTGTACCCACGTCTCGTAATCCCATGCTTAATGAATTGCGTTAAATTATTTATGACTTCTCCAGCTGTTTTAATTGCACCCTCTTGTTGCATTTGACCAACTGGAGTGTTTCTGCATATTTGATTGGTCATGTCTGAAATCATGTGTGATGTGGTGTCCAAACGTGAGCATGCACATGCATTTAATTTGTGTTTTAAGAAATGCAGCGCCCTCGATATATGTTGGGACACTGCAATGGTTACACTTGTTATTTTTTTAATATTTTGACACTTGAAAAGATGAATGAGGCAAAACTTGATGCCCCCTTATTTAATTCTTTTTTCACCATTTTATAATGTTAATACTTTTTTTAACACAGAACTAAGTTAGGTATTGGGTCACATGTCCCTGGCATGCAATGACATCACTGAGCCTGTGGCCAACTCACGTTAACTGAAGTTCTGGGTATCTTCCTTGCCAAGCTTTTTCTGCAGCCATTTTCAGCCGTTGTTGCCCCCTTTGTTTGGGTTTCTTACTTTGATATGATCCCAAATTCAACCTGCTGCTGTCGCCATTGGCTGCATCTTCAATGAAGATGAGTGAGCCAGTTGTACCCTTGAGCAAGGTACTTAACCTGCATCGCTTCAGTAAATACGCAGCTGTATAAATGGATGCAATGTAAATGCTGTGCGCATGTGAATGTGTAAATCGCTCTGGATAAGAGCGTCTGCTAAATGCTTGTAATGTACATGTAATGCATGTTACAATGACACTACCTCCAACATGCTTCACAGACAAGAAGGTCCTCTCTGCAGCTTCAGAAAGATTATCTGCCGGTTCTTCCTTTCTCCGCACTTTTCACTTTTGTCAGGGTTTGCCTTTTGTCTCTTAAATCTACTGGCTGCAGATTTATCTGCTTTCTGTACTTTATCCAGTCAAATTCTAATCTTGTTTTTGGTGCAAATGAGGGTTTCGCATCTCGTGTTGTAGCCTTCATAATCTTTTGCAGTCAAAGTCCTTTTTGTAAAAGGTGTGATGGTCTCACCCCACTTCTGAAGATTTTTGATGAATAAATTGAGGTTTTTTTTTTTTTTTTTAACAGATTTTTTTTTCCCCAGCTGATGATTTTTCTGTCATCAAGTGCAGCTTCCTTCTTTGACCAGCCCAGCTGTTTTTGATTATGGTGTGTGCGTCAGCAGTTTCATTATATTCCATTATATTTCATTATAAATATATAGTTAAATAGTTAGCTTTTCTATGATAGACAGTTTTCTAGTCTTCATGCTATTCTGCTGATTCCAAAGGCTTATGGTTCTTCATCAAAAGAAAGAATTTCTTTGGCAGAGTGACATTCATATACAAATAACAAGATATATTAAAAGACCCTTTTTGTATTGCTGTCTTCGCTGGATCCATCTGGCCTTTTCTGACTCTAACTGACTGTAATAGTGACTCAAAGTGGTCTGGTTCTGTCGTCCATCTACAGCACAACGTGTGTCTGCCTTAGTCATGTCTATCCCGTGGTTTATTTTATTATTATTGTGTTACACTGTTGAGTGATGATTAGTGATGATAATCTAATTTTGAATCTGTCCTATAGTTTGTTATTATTACGCATTACACTGTTCGGGATGATGATCTAATTTTCCTTTGGGGGGTTATTAAGTTATGCAGGGTCCCTGGCTTCACCTTGTTTCCTCTACAAGCATTACCCAGAATGCACTGAACAGGCATAACAACGCGCCGCCCGGCCTCGCCAGAGAGCCCCAGAGCACGACTCAGCACGCTGAGGATGAGTCACTGTTAACAAGAGCGCCGAATCCCACCGTGAGGTCACGGGCAGGCTGAGCTCGAGGGGTCGCTGATTTACACTCCTCTCTCTCACACCGATTTACACTCCTCTCTCTCACACCGATTTACACTCCTCTCTCTCACACCGATTTACACTCCTCTCCCTTACACTGATTTACACTCCTCTCTCTCACACCGATTTACACTCCTCTCTCTCACACTGACTTACATTCCTCTCTCTCACACCGATTTACACTCCTCTCTCTCACACCGATTTACACTCCGCTCTCTCACACCGATTTACACTCCTCTCACACACACTGATTTACACTCCTCTCACACACACTGATTTACACTCCTCTCTCTCACACCGATTTACACTCCTCTCTCACACCGATTTACACTCCTCTCTCTCACACCGATTTACACTCCGCTCTCTCACACCGATTTACACTCCTCTCTCTCACACTGATTTACACTCCTCTCTCTCACACCGATTTACACTCCTCTCTCACACCGATTTACACTCCTCTCTCTCACACCGATTTACACTCCTCTCTCACACCGATTTACACTCCTCTCTCTCACACCGATTTACACTCCTCTCTCTCACACTGATTTACACTCCCCTCCCTCACACCGATTTACACTCCTCTCTCTGAGACCGATTTACACTCCTCTCTCTCACACCGATTTACACTCCTCTCTCTCACACCGATTTACACTCCTCTCTCTCACACCGATTTACACTCCCCTCTCTCACACCGTTTTACACTCCCCTCTCTCACACCGATTTACACTCCTCTCTCTCACACCGATTTACACTCCTCTCTCTCACACCAATTTACACTCCTCTCTCTCACACTGATTTACACTCCTCTCTCTCACACTGATTTACACTCCTCTCTCACTGATTTACACTCCTCTCTCTCACTGATTTACACTCTCTCTGACACGTTCACCACGATCTCTCGCGTCTTATGAGTCACTTTTGTGCCCAGCTGAGGTAACTGTTCACCTTTTTTTTCTTTTTTTTGTGAATGTATTGAAATTATTGTGGTTAAGTCGTTCAATTTTCAGGGCCACTGGTTCATTCATCTCTGCTTGCAGGAAAAAGCGACAGTTTTACAGCAACGGTTCTGAGATACTTGATACGGTATGGTGCAGTAGTGCTCTGCTGTTTGTTGCAATTGCAAAGGTAGCAGAAAAACTGCTAAACAAAAAAGTATTATCTGCAATATTGTTGTCCACTGTGAGATTTCGGCAAAAATTTTTTGTGGTCTATTCTAAACTAAATACCAAAATGCATGTAAAATTAAGGTCAAAAATAGATTGTGTTCATTTGTTCATTGATGCAGACTGATTTGTTCATTGATCAAGAAGTCAAGTAAGAAAAACTTGCTAATACTGCTAAGGATAAACCCCATCCGACATCTTAGAAAGGCAGAGAGTAATGTATCAAGTGTCTATGAACACCCACGCTTCCTAACAATTTTAAAGTTTAAAACTTGAAAACAAGTTTGTGGATAGGGTTAGGACTGGTTGCTAAACGCTAGCAAGGCTGTATACAGATGACAGCCCTGCATTTATTTTGTGAAAAGTGAAGATGGATCCTGTTTGTACAGCTGCAGAAAACGCTTTATAGCATAGTGTTTACATGCTCGTCGATATATGGTAAAGTATAACAACCCATTAGGCCCAAATGTGGCTTCCATTTGGCCTGTAATCAAGAATGAATCCCCCCCGTCAGTCATTCTTAAAAGACTCCAGAGCACCTTCACAAATTCCATTACAAATCCCTGGAGCGGAGTCCACGCGTTTATGCCTCTTTGTGGAAAAGCACTCTCTCCAGTCAATGTGATGTTCACAGTTAACTAACTGTACACCTGTGTACCGTCAATCATTTTCACAGATGATAGTTAAGGTTTCGTAATAACCCGTCATCTTCAGGGAAATCCAGACAAGGTTATCTATGCTATCACTTTTCCCCGCTATATTACCGTTACAACCGCCAGACAGATTGCAGGTTCGATTCCCAGGTGGAAAATTGCCATTGTACCTTTGAGCGAGGTACTTAACCTGGATTGCTTTAGTAAAAATCCAGCTGTATAAATGGACTGAACGTGAAATACAATCTCCTAATGCTGGTAATGAAAAGGCCCAGTCTGACTTGGTGGGTGTTGTACTGCAGTAGAAGAATCACAATCATTCCCTAAGAACACCTAAATCTAGCCGATTGCGAAATGTGGTCGATGTGTAGACATGTTTCTACTGAATTAGTGAGTCAGGAAGCCTATTTTCAATTCTTTTCAAATCTTAAAAGGCATTGTTAATGTAATGTTTTTGTATAAACAAAACGTGAAACTTCTTAAGAAATGTCCTGTGTTACTAACAGACAAATGATTGTGGTGGTGTTGATATTTAAATCTGTACTATTGTCATATGCTATTATTATTATATAAACCACAGCCTAAATAATGTCTGAACAGCCCTAGGTTGAAATTAAACTGCTTATTTTCGTTTTATTGCATCTCCAAATGTGCACTTATGGTACAGCTCTTTAAAACAAACACAGCGTATCCCGAACAAGGGATTCTTTTGGGGGAAGAAAATTAACCTTGAGGACAAAAAATCGATAAACGTCCTGCTCTCACCAGTAGGAATGAAGACGGCAGTCCCATTCTCCTCGGTGCAGCCTCAGGGAAATCTCCTGTAGTAGCAGGATATCCTGGCTGGTGAATAAATGTCAGCTGAACGCTGGTTGCGCACAGCCAAGCTCAGAGACTCAGAGTGGATTTGTAAGCCAGCTACTGAGGTACGGAGGTGTGGACTGGGTTCCCCCATTAAAAATATATACTGTACTGGTTTCCTTCAAAGCACTTTATCATCATGAGCTGTGTGTTCTTGTGTGTTTTTGTTGTTGCTGCTGTTGTCTGGTCCACGTCTTGTAAGAGAGATCTTGTATCTCAACGGGACTTTCTGGATAAATGAAGGAGAATTCGTTTTTTAATCCAGAGAGGGAAGAGGCTGGGGGGGGATGGACAGGGGGGGGGGGGGACTATACTGAGCACTCAAGCAGTACAGCTCTCAGGGTTTAACAGTGTTAAGTACAGCAATGACATGGGCTGGTACTGTGCTGAGCACTCAGACAGAACAGCCATGCCCTTACCTTGCCTCTAGTAACTGTTCAGCTACTGAATAAGTCTGACCCACTTCCAATTCTTCTTCAATCAAATGATTAATTGTCCACAGTACCTTTATAATTAATGTATATCATTAATTAATTATCAGATTTGCTCATTTAACGTCTGGAGTAGAAACTAGCCTGTTCAGAACTTGTGAACTTGCTCTGACGAGTTACTAGATCTTCCCTTTGATATACTGATTATAAACCTGCCCAATAGGCATTGTATGTTCAGATTTTGACCACAGCTTATTGATATGACTATGTCCTTTTACAGAGGGTGTGCAGCAATGAGAATGAGTTGTGGGAATGGGTCTATTTCATCCATCCAACTTAGTGTTTCACCACTTACCGATTAAACAGTTTATTCATGCAACTGGAAACTAAATGCAAATCCCCAACAGGGCTGGAATGACTATGGTCTCGCCAGTTTTAAAAAAAACTGATATTGTCAGCATTTTGAAAACCAGAGTCTTTCTAGAGCATCCCCCACACTTATTACTGCACTGACCCCTCCAACACAGGTCTGCGCTATACAAGAACTGGGTTGAATATATATTTAGTATTTTCTATATCAAGCATTTCTTTTCTAGGAGAGCAGACAGTCCGCCCCCTTCATGTATTTTTTCCTCCAGTTTATTCAGACAGAGGAAAAGCAGAGAGAGGGTTGCAGAGAGATCGCAGTACAGAAAGTTCCACACAGTATTGAACCCCTGATCCCTGACGCGTTGCTGTCAAATGCATTTCAAATACAGAAAATGCAAATGCAGAGATTTAAATTCACAACAGTTTCTGAAGTATATCTTCAGGAAGTAGTAAAATATTAATTAGAAGACTCGCTACAAATCAAGCACTGAAGCCTTCATAATATTTAAATGTGCATAAGG
>NC_049215.1:34756309-34901309 GCF_013347855.1 Anguilla anguilla | reverse complement strand
AGCCTGGAAAAACCAGCTCTGGCCTGAGCCGCTATGATGCTAAATTCTTCATGCAAACACGAGGGGGGGGCGGGGGGGGTGTTTGGGGGGACAAAGACAAGCAAATAGGAGCACCCCCCCCACCCCAAGCAGGTTCAAGTTACAGTACTTCATGAAGTCAGTGAAAGTGCTTGGACAGAGATGCTGTAACTTCACTTAACTGTGCATCTCTCGGCACTGACGGTTACCTTCCTCAGGCTCCATTTTCAGAGATTCTCATGTTTCCCAAAGCACTTAAAATCGATTTCCAGTCGTTAGACAGAGACGTTAACGATAACTGCCGCAGGGTGACAGTGTAGTATAATGGGGTAAGGAACTGCTCTCGTAACCTAAAGGTCACAGGTTCGATTTCCGGGTAGGACACCACCGTCGTACCCTTGAGCAAGGTGCTTCACCCGCACTGCTTCAGTATATATCCAGCTGTATAAATGGATGTGGAATATACATGTTACATAGAAAGTTGTGCAAGTCACTCTGGACAAGAGCGTGTGCTAACCACCTGTAATGTGATGTAATCGATGCATGGTAATGCTGAGAAAGTAACAGGCAGCCAGGAAATGAGTTGAGAATCTTCTGAACCAGGAGGAGGCCGTAATACAGACTCCGGCTGATATTTAGGCTACTGGATTCAGCTGCGCACTGAAGGAAAGAGCCGCTCGTTCTCCACCCAACACGCTCCCCGAGCCTCGGCTAATCAGGCCCCGCGCCGCTGTGCTCTAAGGTCATTGGCCCCCGGGAGTCGTCTCCCATGGCAACGGAAAACAGAACGGGCAGCCTGTGCGATCGCCACGGCGATGGCCGGCAGATTGTTTTCCAAACATTCGCCGTCCTTTCCGCACGCCCCCATAAACGCCCGCGAGGCTCGTCTAAAAACGTCTCGGCCAGCGCCGAGGAGAACTGTGAACTGCACACAGCGGCGGCTCGTCAAACGTTTAAAAAATGTTCTAGAAAAAGAGTTCAGTTTGTATTTTTTCACAGTTTGGACTGGCAAACCCGGTAGGGATCCAAGGCACTCTTGATGGTGAAGTTTAAAAGCCTTTATTAAAAGATGACAAGAAAAATTTAAAAGTGCTGGACCTCGCACGGCCTTCATCTGGATTTTAAAACGTCTGCGTGTCCGACAATAAGAGCGCATTAAAACACCAGCTTCCCGAGTGTGGAGTGTTGGGGTTAGGGTTAGGGGGAGTACTGCAATCTGCACACACTGAACATCCAGTATCGCATCACCCGGAGTAAATATTCACAATTACGCCTGAAAAACTGGACAGCCGATTGCAAAATGCACCTGGGCTTTCAAAAGGCAGGTATAAGGTTTTAACTAGTATTGCCTTCATTCTCGTATACCTGACTCTTAGCAATCAACTCCCCTTACTCCATTTAGTATTCCTGGAAAATGTTACTGTACCGTATGCTGACTGCTCCTTTCATTAAATGACAACGATACAGATGAGATACAGACACTCTTTGATTCCCAGTGTTTAAATATGTTCATTTTCCCCAATGCAATTCAAGCAGATATAGCTTTGTACATAGAGGGGTTTATTATACATTTCATTTTGCCACATTATCTATACTGCACTTCAAGATAGTGCTACAGGCATCTGTATTGGCAGCGTCAGCAAAGCTCAATTAGAATGTGCTTTTTTTATCCTCAGTTAATTTTGCTTTTATTTACAAGCTCCATTATACAAAGAGATGATGTCTTTGCTTCACTGGCTTTGGAATAAAAAAAATAAAAAAATAATTGATCTCAAAAGAGGAACTTCTAGAGGATTTTTTTAATTTTTTAATTTTTTAAATCAATTGCTAAATTCTCATTAATGATTTCAGCACTGTCTCACCCGTACGTTTATCAGCCAATGAGCTGGCAATGCAAGTATTAAGTGGTGAAGTGAAATTTTATGGTTTTAAGTCCAACTCGGAGCCTGTGGTGTAGAGAGAGGAACAGAATGTGTGAGCATTCAAGGTAAGGACAGCAATTAAAAACCATCCGCTACAGCAAACGCACAGACGGAAAAACACTCTTCAGATGTTTTTCTTCTGGACGCAGCGTAAAGGGAGTTCTCATTAAAAACCAAACGTTTGGCGACTCGATATTTACTCAAAGGATCTTTGTCTGTGTTTTGTGAGAATAAAATAGCCCCCCTGTGTCCTTAACTAAATAAATAAATAGATAGATAGATTCCAGGCCAGATTTCACATGGGACTCACGCTGTCAAGGTGGAACGGAGGGGATGTTCGATGAGAGCATCCTCTCACATCATCATCCCCAGAGGTCAGACCCGCTCCGCCTGGGGCCCCCATAACTAACACAGCAGTGAATCAGACGTTACGTTTCCACTGTCCATGTCATGCTCTCATACAGAAAGTCATTTGTAATTTGCAAAAAAAATATAACTGAAAAAGAAAAATTCACTGGCTCTCCACAGATATGGACGGAAGGGGTGGGGGGGGGGGGGCCGGGGTGCCACCAACACCGAACATTTCCCTCTAGACCCATTGCTAGAGAGACAGCCTTGCTTCCCTGTAGACCCATTGCTAGAGAGACAGCCTTGCAGTTGAAGGCAGCAACCATCACAGAGTATGAATCATTCACACCCCTGACAACGCATTTCAAACCGTGCAAAATACCCCTCCCCCCCTCCCCAATGTAGCACTGAAACCTCAGTGCCCCCCCCCCCCACCATGAAGCACTGAAAGCTGAGTGTACCCCCCCCATGTAGCACTGAAACCTCAGTGTTCCCCCCCCCCCCCCCCAATGTAGCACTGAAACCTCAGTGCCCCCCCCCCCCACCACCGTGTCATAAGACAAAGAGCCACATGTTGCTGAGCCTGCAGCCACAAGCTGATGACCCTGGAGGGCTCATTGGGCTGAGGTCAAACCCCAATGGAAACTACTGAATGGGATTTCACATACAGAGAATCAATGCATTTTCACTCAATACATTTTCAATAGATGAGTTCCACAAACAGCAAAAGCCATCGATTTGAATGATTCGAAGGCACAACGCTTTTGTAACACACTGAAAATACTTGTTCAAGCATTTTGAATAAAGAACAATGGAACTTTACACAGGTTTTATAAACAGGATAAATCGCTATGCATGTATAACACTGCATATAAGCTGCACCGAACATGGTGCCTGGTTCTAGCACAGGCCAATAACACGTCTTTCCTAATGCTGAGGCTGTGTGACATCATATATGGGATACCAGGTCATCTTTAAATTCCGAGTAGACTGTGTCGTATGGTAATGTCCATTTTTTACCAGCAGGCGGGAGTGTTGCGCCAGATATACCAGTGCCTTACTCTTCAGAGCTCAGAATGATCATCACTCCAAGACACACAGACTCCTGTTAGTTAAACTTCTCTGTGGACCCATCTTTCCCCTAATATTCCGCTTTAAGGTACAACCTGTTGCGTGTTCATTACGGAGTAGCTATGGGTAACTGCGCTGAACAAAGTCACCGCCAGTCGAAGGGAGCTGAGGCAGACCTGTTCAGTTTTGGGGAAAGATAAACAGTTCATGATTTAAAGTATCCTGTACTCACATTGCTATCAGATCAATTAACAATGCATTAGCTATGGATTCACTTATTTATGGTCCACACTGTCATTTCACTGCGATCCTTGAAGTACAGTTTAAAGGTCTGTGGCAATATAATCACAACGGTCTACAGCCCAGTAATTAAATCAAGTCAATATCCTCCATAGAAGATACAAGATATGTTTTTTTGTTCTAAAATATCAATATTTCACACTTAAAACAGCACATTAATAAATCTCATAAAAACCAAAGTAAAGGTTAGCTGTAATTTGTCTGATTTACAATGAGTCTGAAAGGGTGATCGGTGTTTGCTGTTGGGGCAATTATGAGTAAGTGTGGATATAAATGCACAAAGCCAGTACCCAAGCAACTGTTTCCATGGTTGCAAATGCTATGGATCCCGAGCCAGAATAAGAGTACAGGCCGTCTTAACTTCTCTCACAAGCAGGTTTGTTATGTTCTCCACTTCTGTTTCTGCTCAGGAGCTCCAAACATTTGTCAAGCGATTGTAATTTAATATTATGTAGTGCAGCGAAAGGGGTAAGGAACCAAAGGTTTGCAGGTTTGATTCCCGGGTAGGACACTGCCGTTGTACCCGTGAGCAAGGTACTTAACATGCATTGCTTCAGCATACATCCAGCTGTATGAATGGATGGGATGTAAATGCTATTTTAAAAGAGTTGTGCAAGTCGCTCTGGATAAGAGCGTTTGCTAAATGCCTGTAATGTAATGAACTGTAATGTCAATGCTAGATGGTGCCAATAGAAGGACCCCACTTTGTAAAAGGACCCGTAATACTGGCCCAACTTCTGGGGGAACATTTCTGCTGATCATTAAGTGCACTGCAGTCTCTCTCACCACCGGCGCCAGAATATGTCAAGTCCTCGTGGAATTGCTCAAAAATAACTGCGACCTTGCAACACCACAGACGATTACTCAGCCAGAGGACAAACCCTGTCTCATAAGCATATCATAACTGTCGTAATGAAAGCCTTTTTCTTTTTTTCCACAAATGAAGTCATTTTAATTTAATGCCCCATAAATTCACGACACCGTACAGTAACACTGTCTCATCTGTTACAGCGTTCAAGTCTTATTTAAAAAGACGGCCTATTTAAAGTTGTGGGCTTTGGTGGAAGTGGCCCTAATTTTTACAGTTAGTTCACATTAAACTTCCTAAATCCCACATTGTGCTGAATATGTATTATCAGAATGTCCTCATTATTCGCTGCCTATGCACCAGCATGAAAAAAATAATATTCTGTCTAAAAGTTCATTGTGAGTCAGCGTAGACTATTTCTGTTATAGCAGCAGTGCAATTGCACACAGACCTTCAGTGCTATCCGTACCACAGGGCTCTGCTATGGATCTTGTGATGCACATTAGTCATATTACACAACACCCAGTGCTAACCTGAAAAATCTATGTATTATTAATAAATAGATAACTAAAAATTTCTATTAAAAGTCAGATGAGGGAACAACTTCTGCTGCAGCTACACAGGCAGCAGTTTCTCATTTGTAAATCTGCAATTTAGATACGACATGAGGCAGCGGTGTAGCACAGTGGTTAGGGAACCGGAATTCTCACTCAAAGGTTGCGGGTTTGACTCCCAGGTGGGGCACTGCCGCTGTACCGCTGAGCTAAAACGCATAGCCTGATATGCAGCCGTATGCATGCTCCTGCAGCAGAGACACTCACCATCAGCTACATCCTCATCACAGACCCAGCAGCTCTCCGAGCAGCTCAGCGAGCCGCAGCCTGCAGCCTGCACGCAGAGAGAGGAGAGAGGAGCAGGGTGAACCGGAGGAGAGAGGAGCAGCATAAACACGCGAGCCTTCCTCAGGAGGAGAGAGGAGCAGCGTAAAGTGGAGGAGAGAGGAGCAGCGTAGAGAGGAGGAGAGAGGAGCAGCGTAGAGAGGAGCGTCTCCTCACCCTGGGGAGCGTAGGGCAGACGGTGGCCTCGCTCGCAGCCGGGCGCAGCAGAAGAGCCCGCTGCGTTAGCCGTTCGGCTCGGCGTGGAAACGCGGTGCGGTGCGGACTGAGCGTCGTCTCCTGCTCCTGAAACGACAGAGTCACATCGCAGAGTCACATCGCAGAGTCACATCGCAGAAAGACAGCGGCTGGCGGTCCCGCACCTGAAGCCTGGCAGCTCAGACTGGGCTCCTGTGTCCCGTCCCGCTGACGACCCCGCTCCCACGTCCTCACAGGACAGGGGCAGTGCACCGTCACCGCAGCCAAACTTCGCCGCGGGACAGGAGGGGCGCTCTAAATGGGACAGCCTGTATTTGGCAACAACATTTATTTATTATTTATTTTTTTTAAAGAAGGTGATCGTGAAGCTCTACTTGTTTTCATTAGTGGCTGAGAACACAAAATCACTACTCAATCCTCTAAGGACCCAAAAGCACAAGTTACACCCCCCATCATCACCACCTCTGTATGGGTGCATGGACACAACACAACCTGTGCTTAATTGAGAGGCACTCTGTACTTAATGTTAATTGTACAAAACCATCAGAATTAAAAATAGCACAGTTTCATCTGGCCAAACGGTTGCACATCCAGCATAAACAAGAGAAATGGACAATGCGTTAAAAATGCTAACATATTATAAACCGCGCCTACTTCTACACATCGCCAAACTTTCTCGTCATAAACAAGAGCGGTTTGGCAAGTGGAAGGCAAAGTGCCAAATTAGCACCATCCATTTCTTTCCTAATGAACTCAATTCCCAGGTGTGCAGCTGCTGTTGCAACCGCAACCAAATCACCCAGGTTGATTCGGGTAAACACCAGCTGCACAACAGGGCTATACGCAATACATAAAGTGCACACAAGACCTTACAGGTAATAGCATAACAGAAAACTTTAACGTTGCCAGGAAATAACCTTCCTAATCCGAACACAAACACACACCCTATGGTGAATATCATTGTCGAACTTGTTTTAGAAGCAAAGGGGTTTGAATAAACTAAAAACAATTGCCATTCATCCTTTCCCAGCGGCTGCCATGGCAACCGCCCCCCACACGCGCGCACACACACACACGCACACAGTCGGCGCAAAAGTGCACGCGGTCTGCGGGCTGGTGCAGCGACAGAGCGATCCAGAGATTAGAGTGTGTCCGCGCGCCCGAGCCATGCAGCACCGAGCCTATCAACCAATACTTCCCTGCGGAAACAAATACCTGCAGCAGAAATGGGACAGGACCCATTACGAAATGCATCAGAAGAAGGTATTGTCGGTTTAATTTTTTTTAGATCATTGTACTGATCTCTGAAGGCTTCAGAGTGTTTTTACAGCAACTGATTTTAATAATATATTTTTTTTAAGTAATTCAAAATTACATACCCAGAAGACTGTTTCTAAGTATCCGTGACATTGCTCTGTGTAAATAATAGTAAATATATATTCGCGTACAAATACTTGTGGCCCTTTATAATATTCTGAACTTTTATGAAGGGGACACCAAACCCACCTTTAATCGCAAAAATATAGATAAGTAGCTTATGTCTTACTGAACAGTAGACACTTCAAACTTTCCAAACATTGACGTTAACCGTCGTTCATAGAGTCTAAACACAGTGATAGTATTTTACTGTACCTAGCTAGGATAATTTGATTATGTTAGTGTATCTGGCAGGATTGTTTTTGTATGATTAGGTGTGATTCCAGTGCTAGTTTGTACTTGGTAGGATTCTTGCTTGCTGAACAAACTTACTCTACAGGGTTGGAGTCCTGATCGATGTGGTCACTTCTGGCACTACGATCCTTACTTCACTCTAGTGTTTCTTTTGCGCCTCTACATCATGAAACCTATGCACTTGTTGTACGTCGCTCTGGATAAGAGCGTCTGCTAAATGCCTGTAATGTAATGTAATGTAATGTAATGAACAGTAGACTCTTCAAACTTTCCAAACATTGACGTTAACCGTCGTTCATAGAGTCTAAACACAGTGATAGTATTTAATGACATTTTTATTGCACCGACAACATACCACTAAAGAGTTCGCGTTGTTATGGTATCCATCGAGGTTTCTTAGTTATCGAAGTCTGGATTCCAAGAATGTGCACAAACATTTATTTAACATGCATTAACTTCTTTAATGCGTTATTTCCATTAAAAGGTTACATCTGCAAAACCAACAGTAAGCACAGGCCCACCTCAAACGTACGGTCACCTTCAACTGAAACTGAAAAAGCTGAAGGTAATTAACTTCGAATTCTTTCAGTGATGTGTCACATTTCTCATTGTGACCACCAGATAGCGCTAGCACCTCAACCACAACACAAGAAACTTATCTGTTCAACATATTGTATATGAAGTGAAGGTTATTGGCATGGTATGGCATAATATTTTAGACTGCAATAACTGGATGTTTCCTTTCGTTTACTCGACAGCTTGAAGAAGAACGTATGTCTATAATCCAACGAGATAATAAAATGCTCCTGGACAAGATATCGTTCATAATGAGAACAACTGGACACATTGACAACAGAAACAACTACGAGAATAGAAGGTAACCAAACCACAATTAAAAGCTCGAAGCTCAGAAATATAACAGCCTTTCTTATGTTACCTCGTCTGCTTTAATGGTAGTTTGTGTAGGGAGAAGCGGCAGCAGGAACTCCTCCGAGTCTCGAAGGAGAACCAGGTAATTGTTGAGCGTTTATCACGGTGTGGGCCGAGATACAGCAGGCGACAGTGGCACGAGGACTGGCTAAGGACCGAAGAATACAGAGAAAGCATCGCGCGCTATCCTCGCAGCGCGAGCCTCATAAAGGTAATGTAATTACGGGATATTTCGATATGCAGGCTTCAATTAACACAACTTTCAGGTATTGCGAGAGCAATTTTCTTCCACAGAGAAGCTGAAATGTCGTAAGAATCAGCCCAACTTTGTTATGTGCAGTGTGACACTTTCTGCCTAATTTTAGTTCATACACATGTAGCCTAATATAATGTGCATGATAAACAACCGTGTTTTAGTCTCTTGCATTGATTTGACATTTTTCTTATATAATCAGTAAAAGATAAACATTATTCAAATGTAAGCTATACGCTTTGAAATGGGATTCAAACTTATAGCCTTGTGATAATAATCCAGTCCAAATCCAAGGCCATTTATACTTCCTGGTGCATTTACGGTATTCGCCTGAATCATTTTCATTTTGTATTTGCAGGCTCGCCCAAAATCCATTAAACAAGCCGCAAAGGAAGCCAAAGGAGACAAATCTGTCCAGGAGAGGAGTGGAGGAGACAACGCACCCGGTGACAAAAACAACAAAAGCGGCGAGAAAGCAGAAACAGACGAACGGAAAGGGTCAGACGGGGAACGCGATGCTGAGACGAAGAACTCGGAGAGCGATAGCGACAGCGACAAACACGACTGAACCATCCAGGAACGACTTTCATGTAACTTCACATGTATATGAAGGATGAAAATTAAAAAATCTGTTTGTAAATTGCACTGTAAATGTAGGCTCACATGAACCTTTCTATATTAAGTTTTGTCAAAGTAATTGCAGTACTTGCTATTACACAAATTTTAGACAAACATGGAACTTTGATACAAAATGTAGAGCCTATATTTACATTTTATGCATTCTAAAAAGCAGTATTAACAACTGTGAATTTGCTCTTAATTATTCTTATTCTACACATAATTAGTGCGATGTAAAAGTTAACTACCATTTCTTCATGATATAGTTTATAGCAATATTGTTGATACTCATTTTAAGTCTTCAAAACCATATAGGCTATTATATAAATCAATGTTTGTTCACATAAGAATTTCAATAACCATTTTTTTAGTGATGAACTCTAAAGTCATAAGATCACACACCATATTTTAGATGGCCATGTCTTCAAACCTTGAGAAAACATACACACACACACACACAAATAGGGTACATAATCAACAAAAAAAATGACTGACTATTCACCTGTGCAGAAGTGTAATGAGAGCTAGCAGTAAGGTATCATTAACAGACAATCTGGAGGCCAACTGTCCCGCATAATGAAGTACGGAGTCTCACAGAGACCCATCTGCTCACCTCAGGTCACAGGTGTCCCCTGTGACTTTGATGTGTGAACAGGCTGAAAGACATGCCTGTCCGGTTAGGTACACTCCTCCCACTGCCCTTGAACAAGGCCCTGGCCTCAGAACTGGAGTTGGTCCCTGGGCACTGCACTGTGGCTGCCTACTGCTCCTAAGTACTGTAACTAGGATGGGTTAAATGCAGAGGACAGATTACCCCACGGGGGTTCAGTAAAGTGTATGTTGTCTTATTAGCGAAGCGAGTGTTTTGAGTTATTGCCAACCATATTCCTAAAACACTCTGAAAGGGAGAGTAACCACAAATAGGCAACCCAAAATATGTTCCCCAAAAACTAAAACATAGTATAACACCAAACCAAGATGGTGAATTGTATGGTTAGTTGAGAGAATAGTCGTGAGAGGGGGGATATACGATCAGTGTGTATGGTCAACAGTGTGTATGATCTACTGTGGTTGTATTATAGCTATGCCACATAAGTGAAATTTCCTGTATAAAATATTAGGCCATATGCAATAGGTCTGTGTAGTATTCATGGTTCAGCACTCGCCTTTCAGAAAAATAAAAACAAAATCTGTCTATACATTATTTTGTGTGAAGGTCAAGCTTCAGGTGAAGGACCAGTGTGATAAAACATATTGCTTATATTAGTGTGGTCCATCATAGTAGCCTACTTATAAAAGACACACCACAAGGAGATTCCACTGCCACATCCAT
This sequence comes from Anguilla anguilla, assembly GCF_013347855.1. Lineage (NCBI taxonomy): Eukaryota > Metazoa > Chordata > Actinopteri > Anguilliformes > Anguillidae > Anguilla > Anguilla anguilla. Next base: position 34,890,943 of record NC_049215.1, on the reverse strand, counting down.
GCCCATTCACGCTACATTCCTGCACAGTGTGGTCAGGGAAGGCCTCTTCCTGGCAGAAGTCTCCACTCATTGGTTGAACACTGCAACATTACATTGCATTACAGGCATTTATCAGATGCTCTTATCCAGAGCGACTTACGCAACTTACACAATCAATAGACAAAGAGGAAGCTGAAACATCTAAATTAAAGTATTCTGGACCAACTGTAGGTGTAATGTTAGAAGAAAATGGTCGGACAAAATTGGGTAATGTGGGTAGATTACAATATCACTGACAACATCAAAACTTAAGACCAGACCTAAAGTATGACTGCAATAATTGAAAAATATTCTGCAAAGTCATGAATAAAAGCTAGGGTATGGGCCAGGAGGTCTGTAGACAGTCACTAAGAAAATGTGATGAGGAAAAAAAGGTAGTGCCTACCTTCGGGCTAGAAAGTTCTAGCGGATGGGGTTGCATATGTACTTGTAGGTTTTTTTTTTATTTAACCACTGTGCTTCCTTCTTACCGTAACAAACTCGTCCTGTTGCGAGGGGGGCAATGGGGCGAATACGCTATGTGGACGTAAAATAGAGCTGGCATCTGGGTGGGCCGAAAAGGAGTCTAAGAATTCCTCATTACATCCAGATTCTGGATGCGATCTCCCCATTCGGAAATCTTCCCCGTCAGTTTAGCGTTCGAAATACATTTATTACAAGTTAAAGTATAACTACGACAGGAGAGACGCAACTAAACACACTGCACTCACAGCAAAGGACAGGTAACGAGCAGGGAGAGGACGGGGAAGCATTATTACGTTTACTTACATATATGTGAAGCGTTCAAATAAGTCGGCAAAATGCCGGACAGCTTGGCTTCTTGGATCAGGATGTGGTTGAGTTCAATAAAGGACCGCAATATTTGGGAATCGGTGAGAGATAACTAGTACATTTTCAAATATTTTTAATAGTTGTAGTTTTTAAAGGGTTTTTAAAAGCGACGTAGTTGTTTGCTCAGTAGTGAAAACTACTGAGCAAACAACCCAAATAACAAACAATCCAAGCGCGCCTCTGATTCAAGAGTAAACCGGAAGTCGTTGTTGAGCCGCTAATTAGTAGAGTCAGGTGCGCCAAAGGCGAAATTAAAACCTACAGGACGGTAGATCTCCAGGAACAGGGTTGTATTACCATTGGTATACAGTGAGTGTGTCGTCACTATACCAGATTAGTGGGGAATCACGTCAGTATCACGACCAGAATAATTTTGTCAATAAAAAAACAATACTCTCACATCATTATAAAATAATTATAGAAAACATCAGAAAGGTAAAAACAACTCTTCACAAATTATGTTGTGGACTGTACATGGGACTGGTAAAATTATTTAATTCCCCTATTTGAATGACATCCAATAAATAGCATACACTACATGGCCAAAAGTATGTGGACACCTGACATCCAACATCTCATACAAAACGATAAGCAATCACATGGAGTTGGTCCACCCTGTGCTGCTATAACAACCCCCACTCTTCTGGGAAGGCTTTATACTAGATTTTGGAGCATTGCAGGGACTTGCTTCCATTCAGCCAAAAGAGCATTAGTGAAGTCGGGCCCTGATTGGGCGATTTGGCCTGGCTCACAGTTGCCTTTCCAATTGATCCCAAAGGTGTTGGATGGGGTTGAGGTCAGGGCTCTGTGCAGGCCAGTCAAGTTCTTCCACACCAATCTCAGCAAAAGCATTTCTATATGGACCTCGCTGTATGTCTGAGGGTATTGTCATGCTGAAATACGACAGGGCCTTCCCCAAATTGTTGCTGCAAAGTTGGAAGCACAGAATCGCCTGTAATGTCATTGTATTAAGAGTTGCCTTCACTGGAACTAAGGGGCCTAGCCCAAACAATGAAAAACAGCCACAGACCAAGGGGTATCCAGATACCTTTCGTCATATGGTGTACGTTAAACAATAATGATAATTAATTAATCTAATTTGACCATAGCTGATCGGATACAGCTAAGTCAATTTACCGTATCTTTCAACAAGCAGCCCCACTGCTGCAGCTACACTGGCTCACGCGGAGCTCGTTTCAGTCCTCGCGGTATTTGGAAATGAGTTCTCGCGAGCGGGACCCTTCTGGCAGGCAGCAGATGCAGAGCGATGAGGGCGGAAAAGGAGTTTATGACCGAAAGTGGGGAAAGAAAGAACGTCGACATACACTTCAGGGACCTTCCAAGGGACCAAGACAGCGTCACAACCAATTCTAAACCCAAAGAAGAGAAAAGAGAAGTTTTTACAAAGGTAAAGATGTGCATTTCCCCCTATCTGCGTGCGGGTTTATGGTGGTGAGGTCAGATCAGCACCACAGACAGCGAAATAGTGGTATTGCGTAAACACCACCGAGCAACTTGGAGCTCATAAGTAAAATGAACGTTTGCTTATGGGTTAGACATAAATGTAGTAGGCTATAATGAGATACAATATATTGCTTCAATCAGACAGTGGTCGCCGATTTCCTTAACACTTACTAGCGTTATTCAAGCAGGGAATAGCCTTAAGCTTTTTGCACAATTGCTAGCTAGTAATATGATCAGTTTGTGCATTAACTAGTCTTTTAGCCAGTGACGGTGATCAAACGCTGAAAAATAACATATTTTTTATTTGCTTGCTGTCCAGATAGGCCGTCTATATAATTGCATCTAACGAGCGTGAAAAGATCGTATGTCGTTTTATGGTTGCGTATTTAGCTACCCAGTGCAGCGATGTAACGCGTTAATCTATCACGTCACGTGGCGTTAATTCTGTGACAGCTAGGGTCCGTCGACGCTGTAACAGCTATCGCAGATTTCCCATACGCGATTTCTGCTGTGATTACACAGTTCGGAAAATTTTACCCGTGCAGTGTTGTGGCGTAGGTGGCATTGTAAATGACGTTTTGCACTAAGGCAGTTCTTATTATATTTGCACCCGCTCCTTACAGGTAGTTCTTCGGCGATTGCCACCCAGTCTGTCAAAGGACCAGTTGGAAGAACAAATCAGTCCTTTACCTGCTTTCGACTATTTCGAATTCTTCTCAGCCGATCAAAGGTAAAAACAAATCTGGTAAAGTTGGGCACGTTTGCTTTCCAGAGTGCAGTGCATCAATCCATAACTTTGCCCCTACTGAAATTATTTTAGTCGTAAACATATCGGGTGGATGAGTTCTGTTTATATAATCGTTCGCTACGCTACGTTTTTTCCCCAAATGGCGGGCACACAGGCTGCTACACAGAATACTGGTACTTAGCCCATATCGCTTAATTAGGCTACATAACCGGATATAAATTAATAGCATATAAAATGTTCGGGACTCAAGTCTCCTAGGAAAGGCACCTGTTAAGAATACTACTATAATAAAGTCTGTTACTATTGCAGGGTATTTAGCGAAAACGTTCTGGGTCTGAAGCTCATTGCATGGTGTTACATCAGCAGTACGTACATCTAAGCTTATTTCCCAAATAGTTTTTCCACACACGGAAACACGGGTGCGAGACGTGCGGATGCACGTATAAACCATCGAGATATACAATAACAAGAACGACATATAAATGCTGTTATTAAAATAGACCGCGATGTACATCTATATTTGCTGATACAGGTCTTTTTTTCCCCTTGCAGCCTTTATCCACACCTCTTCTCAAGAGCATACATTAATTTCAAAAACCCCGAAGATATTGTTCTCTTCAGAGACCGTTTCGATGGCTATGTGTTCATAGATAACAAAGGTACAGTAAACTTGATTTTTTCACATAAGGGGAGATAACATTAAACTGTAATTAGCTAAATGTTCAAGCAATTTTATGGGACCATATTTACATTAGAATTAGAATAAAATGGAATTGTTATATAAATATACTTATTGTGGTAAATAAAATGTATTGTTCTTTAAGATTATTCAGTCTAGTTTTCAGTGATAAAGTGTAATTGTCAGAGGCCAATTCCTCCTATAACCTATAAATAGCACGCACACTCATAATATGTTTTTATTCTTTACACAGGTCAGGAATATCCTGCCATTGTAGAATTTGCGCCATTTCAGAAAGTTTCTAAGAAGAAGCTGAAGAAGAAAGACACAAAGGCCGGAAGCATTGAGGAAGGTGCGGAATGTTTTTTCATGCTACGGAGCTGTGCTCCGTGTCTGTGCTTATATGACATCTCATTTAGGAATGGCAGCCAGTGGCATATCCCTGTGTTGAGTCCCTGTGCTGAGTTTCTGTGCTAAGTCACTGTGTTGAGTCTTTGTGCTGAGTCCCTGTGCTGAGTCCCTGTGTTGAGTCTCAGTTCTGAGTCCCTGTGTTGAGTATCTGTGCTAAGTCACTGTTCTGAGTCCCTGTGCTAAATCTCTGTGTTGAGTCTCAGTTCTGAGTCCCTGTGTTGAGTCTCTGTGCTAAGTCACTGTTCTGAGGCCCTGTTCTGAGTCTCAGTGCTGAGTCCCTGTGTTGAGTCTCAGTGCTGAGGCCCTGTTCTGAGTCTCAGTGCTGAGTCCCTGTGTTGAGTCTCAGTGCTGAGGCCCTGTTGTGAGTCTCAGTGCTGAGGCCCTGTTGTGAGTCTCAGTGCTGAGTCCCTGTTCTGAGTTTCAGTGCTGAGGCCCTGTGTTGAGTCTCAGTGCTGAGGCCCTGTTCTGAGTCTCAGTGCTGAGGCCCTGTTCTGAGGCCCTCCTGTCGGTCTGACCCACAGATCCGGAGTACAGGCGGTTTTTGGAAAACTACTGCTGTGATGAGGAGAAGGTGACGGCAAACCCTGAAACACTGCTGGGAGAGATCGAGGCCAAGACCAGGGAGCTCATAGGTACTCTGTGTGTGTGCGTGTGTGTGCGTGTGTGTGTTTCTGTATGTGTGCGGGTGTGTCTGTGTGTGTGTGCGTGCGTGTGTGTGTGTGCGAGCGGGTGTGTGTGTCTGTATGTGTGCGGGGGTGTCTGTGTGTGTGTGCGTGTGTGTGTGCGTGCGTGTGTGTGTGTGTGAGCGGGTGTGTCTGTGTGTGCATGTGTGTGTGTGTGTGTGTACCTCTCATGACATCACTATATTCACGTGTGTGCTGCGTTTGTTCTTATAGCCAAGAGGACAACGCCGCTTCTAGAGTACATCAAGAACAAGAAGCTTGAGAAGCAGGTAGGAGCCTGATGACTCTATAGAGAGCTAAATACACACCTGAGAAACAGGGCTTGTCACAGGTGCACAGGGGAAACACAAACTGAAGTGAATAAAGAGAACTCCTGCACACTGTGCCAAAAAAACATGTATTGAGTACAATGCTTCGGTCACAGAGACCTTCATCAGCCATGATGACGCCAGTATTAAAAATCATAAAATGTGTGTCAGTGCTGAAGATTACAGCTGCGATGTGAAAATGTCCGAGAACACGAGTGTTTTGGTTCTGATACCATGGGACTGTGGGGGGGGGGGGGGGGGGGGGGGGGGCGAGGGTGCCCGGATAGGGGCTGACCTTCCCACGATGCACCGCTGCAGAGAATCCGGGAGGAGAAACGGGAGGAGAGGAGGCGCAGGGAGCTGGAGAAGAAGCGACAGAGAGAGGAGGAGAAGAGGAAGCGCAGGGAGGAGGAGAGAAGAAAGCGCAAGGAGGCCGAGAAGCAGAAGAAACTGGCAGAAAAGGAAATTAAGTTCAAGGTCTGTCCTCATTTCTGTTTTTTTTCTGACACGCCTGTGCCAAAAATAACTTGTTTGTTCCGCTTTTAAAACGCGTTGTGGTACGAATGCTGTTCATTCCACAGTACTAAATCATTGGTTATGTTATTGGTTTTGTCTGAGCTAAAATCCTTTGTACGTGCTGAAGGTCTCAGTGAATCAGGCCCCAAGCGTAATATTCCTCAGTCAGATTTTATAACGAGGGAAATCTATTTGATCTTTGCTTTAGCTCCTGAAGAAGTGTGACCGAGACGAAGATGGGGATTCGGACAGACTGAAGGACAGAGCGGACGGTGGAGAGTCGGACAGAAGCAAACTGGACAAACCCTCTGGGCATCTGAAGACAAAACACCTGGACAAGGAAGCGAAAGACAAGTAAGAACAGTGCACAGTGACAGCATGAAGCCCAAGTGTGTGTGTGTGTGTGTGCATCTGTGTGCTTCTGTGTGTGTGTGTGTGTGTGTGTGTGTTTGCATGTGTGTGTGTGTGTGTGTGCATCTGTGTGCTTCTATGTGTGTGTGTGTATATGTGTGTGCGTGCGCATGTATGTGTGTGCATCTGTGTGCTTCTATGTGTGTGTGTGTGTGTATGTGTGTGTGCGTGCGCATGTATGTGTGTGTGTGTCTGCGTGTGTGTGTGTGTGTGTGTGTACATGTGTGTGTGCATGTGTGTGTGTGTCTGCGTGTGTGTGTGTGTGCGTGTGTGTATGTGTGTGTGTGTGCATGTGTGTGTGTGTCTGCGTGTGTGTGTGTGTGTGTACATGTGTGTGTGCATATGTATGTGCAATCTCTGTCCTGCTTCTGAGTGAGGGTGTGGCAGTAAAGCGGCGCTCTGTCTCCCCCTAGAGGCCAGGCGGAGAGTGACAGAGAGCAGAGGGAGCAGGGGCGGCGGCCGCGGGAGAAGGAGGCGGGCGGGGAGCGGCACCGCGGGCGCGAGGAGGCGCGGCGGCGCCACCGGCACCACTACGAGCTGGACAAGTTCACGCGCCGCAAGGAGGAGACCAAGTGGGGCAAAGGGTACTGCCAGGACCGGGCCAAGAAGGACGGGCACCCGCACCACGGCTACGGGCACTGCCCCAGCGCGGGCGACAAGGCGGGCAAGGACGGGCGCGAAGACGCGGGCAGCAGGAAGGAGCGCATCCGCAACAAGGTGAGCGGGAGGGAGGGAGGGAGGGAGGGGCGGCCACGCCCAGAACTCCCCTCAGTCCTGTTTGCCCGTTTAGCCTGGACAAACCAGAGGCTCTTCTCTGTGATGCGGGCACACAGAACCATTCTAAAAACTCAAACCAGCTAGCCTCACTCAGTTTGACACTATTTGGTCGCTACGGTGAACTCGGTGGTTGCTACGGCAGCACTGGGCTGACCTTTGACCCCGGGCATACGTCTCTGAGCCCTGAGCCGCTGACAGTCTGTGTTAGCGGCTCAGGAGAAAAGGGCCTCCCAGCCTGAGGGGCGGGACGGTTTAGGGAGCCGAAACACCGCTGGCCCCCCCAGCCCTCGCACCCGGGAGCTGGCGGGGGGCGGGTCCCGGCAGCAGGCTGGGAGGCTCAGTTCAGGCCCAGGACGTGTTGTTGACAGCCTGTCGGGGACAGCAGTCCCAAAATTCACAAAAAGCCGCTCCCATCTAGCATGGAGTGGGGAAACACAAATCTCTCCCTTTCTGGAAAGGATTGGACACCCCTGCTGTAATGTAATACATCCCTTATTGTCTGAATAGCACAGATTAAATCAGATGGATTATGGGTAATTGAAATCAGGTGAGCTCACGGCGTTTCTCTCTCCTCTCTCTTGTTTTTGGGACAGGACCGTCCCACGATGCAGCTGTACCAGCCGGGGGTGCGCAGCCGCTCCGGCGCGGGGTCGGGGGGCGCAGGCCCCGACTGCTTCGGCACCTCCCCTGAGTGGGGGGCGGAACCCAGGTTCGAGATCGCCATGGGAACCGGCTCGGAGAAGAGCGGGGACGAGTAGCCTCGGCCGGCGGCCGTCGTCGTCGCCCCCGGCAACCGAGCGGGAGCTGGTTCCGTCTCAGACAGAGCACAAAAAAAACCGTTTCGCCCGCGTTTCGTCCGTCCGTTACAAACGTCCGTCCGTTTCTCGCCTCGTGCTGCGAACAGACGCCGTGCGCACAGGCTGCCCCGTCAGCGAGCGACTCCGGACCGGATCTGGGCCGAATTCTGGCCCGGAGTCAGCGCTGCCGGGCCGGATCTGGGCCGAATTCTGGCCCGGAGTCAGCGCTGCCGGGTCGGACTCGGTGCAGATCCGGCCCAGAGTCGTTTGCCGTCTGGGGAGCTGTAACTAAGCTGTGTTAGAGCTTCATGACAGAAGCCACTGCCTGAGAATAGTTATATTTCTATACAGTACTAAAATATGTTTAGGCTTGGGGGATTTCAGAGTTTATGTCTGAATCGTGCTTTACTCTTAAACAAAGAAATCTGTTCACATGAAGCCAGAGGGTTTAAGGGAAGATTATTTAGAAATTTGTTGGCCCCAAGTCAGTGACATCGCTCTCTGTCCTTTTAAAGGCTATAAATGCATAAATGATGTGACTTTAAAGATGGAAGGGTTTGAGGATGAGGGGTAGGTGACAGGCACAGGTGATAATAATGTCTAAGCAATCTGATTTAAAAAAACAAGAAGCACCAGTTCTGCTTGAGTCGTTATAGACGGCTAAAGCTGATGGAAAATTTGTAGAAATCCTCCAAATCCTGACATCGTTTTATAAGAAATGCACTTATAGTAACATATTTTAACTGTGTCCCCCCATATGCCTGATCATTGATACGGAATACCTCGAGATCAAGAAATAAATATATTATTTTTCATATTTTCTAGTTAACCAGAGCAGATTCCCTTGGCTGGCAGATAATTTATAAATGAAATATATCACTCTTTATCATGAAGAATATATATATATTAAGCAGTGAATTGTCTGTTTAAAGTGTACGTAACCTATCTACATAGTAGAATATAGAACTTTTGAGATAACTTTATATTCCTGTGCATGATGCTCAGCAGTAATATTTCCTGTTCTTTTTCCCCACATCTTAAATATCCCACTATAATCTAATGAAGTGACATCATTTATTTTTTACAAACCATCTTGAGTTGTGTATTATTATGAAAAACATAATACTTTGAAACCTATGTGTATTTCTGTATTCGAGGAGCGTGATATATTTGTAGATCCAGTCTGAAATAGTATTTATCCGTGAGCCAAGAAGAACAAAACTGAGTATTCCTTTATCCTCAGAGGGAACAGTGAACAGAGTAGAGTTTAATACAAGTGAAAGTATTTTAATTTTATATACAGTGTGCATGATTTTCTACAAATTCGCGACATTTATAATTCAGTTGATGCCAGTGCTATAAAATGCACCCCTGTGTAAAACATGCCTTAGCTATTTACGTGCACATTGCAAATGCATATTGTTATATTTAAATGTTTAGTGTATAATTATCCTTCATTAACTTTCATTACAGAACTTTATTAGAAACACAATAATGTAAAAATGTTTGAGAGGTCAGTTATAGTGGCTAAAGCGAGTAACTAAACTGTGTGTATGTGGCTGATGTCCTCTGTATACATGGCAAAAAAATTAAGAAAATGAACATCATTATGTCATCTTTAAGCAGTAATAAATTCTGAGTGAACTGATCTCCATTTTAAATGAAAATACAAGTGTGATTCCTCATTGGTCATGCATTTTCTCTGCCTGGCGCACAGAGGGTAAGGTTTAATTTGTCCTGTGGCTGAGATATGTCTCGCAACTGTAACAGTGGGAGTTGACAAGCCCACAAGAAGACATTATTGGTAGCTCACTAGCATACAGCTAGATGTGAACTACATCTCCCACCATTCTCTGCAGATATTTGCCTCTGACTGAGCTACTGGGAATAAATCATAATAAATGGAGCTTGTCAGATTAGTGTCATTTTAAAGCATTTAAAATCCTCCCCTTTAAAAACTGAGAAATGTGTCCTTTTGGATGAAACAACACAAGTTCAGTACAACATTATGAAAAACAATAAGTTTTTATTTTTAAAAAGTCATTATTCATGCATACCACATAACATTCACATGCAAAAAAAACTAATTTTCCAGTGAGAGGTGATGTCAGAAGCACTCCAGTGACAATGCGCTATCCCACCATGCACTGTCTGCAACGTGAGGTCAAATGTAGATTTTCCACATTCAGCAGGTTGGTAGAAATACTGACCAGCCACAAGGTGGCGGCACAAACTATAGCACATGTTTTTTTTTTTTTTTGGTATATGGCTTCCTTTAAGTTATGTTTGGCAACATATTTGTCGTGGTAAATGATGCAAGAAAACCTCGTTGCACATTACTGAAGTTTAAACACTGTGTTTTGTGTGAAATAGTGAATATCACTCTTTCTCTGACCTAGAGGTTCTTTGACTTCTAAACTGGTTAATAGACAGGGGTACATGACAGGTTGGGAACTGTGGTGGTGGTGATTATTTAGCTAGATTCAAAAACAACTCAAAATCAATTCCCAATCCCCTCCCCCTCCCCCTCCCCTTCCCCCTTAATCGTAACATAACTTAGTCGCCATTAAATACTGTTATCAGCTACAAAACAAACAGCCCCAAAGCAGTGCCGTTCTCTAAAAAGTCCCATTCTCCTATTGCATGCTCTACCACTAATCTTCAGATTCCATTCCCTGATTTTAGAAAAACAAATATAGGTCATATTTTCATACATATAACTGAGACACGGCGCTCACTCAGACACGCCATTCCACCTCAGATCCAGCCCCCTACAGCCTTCAGACAATCACACATGCGATCTCTGATCTTAAACCGCTAAAGTTTTCACTGGTCCACACCTCTGGTTTCTTAGGTTAGCCTGTTGTTTTCCTACACCCACTCATTTCCCCTGCAGAACAGGAAACCCACTGCAAAACCATTAAACGATTCTTTTTTTAAAAACTGAGCTAGGCTCAGGACTATTTGTAATTAACGTGTATTGTATGAACACCTTGTCATACATGTTATGCTGTTCATTCTTTTTCCTGAATTAATAAATAATAAATTGAAATTAAACTTAAAACATCATTGAAACACAGTGGAAGGCAGTGCTATGGCTTGGGTATGTAATAAGGAGATACATTTTAAGGAAAACCTTTTTATTATATATATATATATAAAATGGGGTCTGCGATCTCTGATCTTAAACCGCTAAAGTTTTCACTGGTCCATACCTCTGGTTTCTTAGGTTAGCCTGTTGTTTTCCTACACCCACTCATTTCCCCTGCAGAACAGGAAACCCACTGCAAAACCATTAAACGATTCTTTTTTTAAAAACTGAGCTAGGCTCAGGACTATTTGTAATTAATGTGTATTGTATGAACACCTTGTCATACATGTTATGCTGTTCATTCTTTTTCCTGAATTAATAAATAATAAATTGAAATTAAACTTAAAACATCATTGAAACACAGTGGAGGGCAGTGCTATGGCTTGGGTATGTAATAAGGAGATACATTTTAAGGAAAACCTTTTTATTATATATATATATATAAAATGGGGTCTGCCACTTAAATAAAGACTAGAAATCTCTTTAAAACCCTTTCTTCTCAATACCTATAGCAATGGCATCACTTGAAATATTGAGCTGCATTTTCAATAAATATTTTGGAATTCTCTACATCAGGGCACAGTGTCGATATGTTAGAACAATGTTGAACATTAGCTCCCCAGTGGTGGAACGAACTCCCCGTCCCTCTCCGAACCTCCCCCTCACTATCCATCTTCCGCCGTGGCCTGAAGACTCATCTCTTCAGACTATACCTAGACTAACCACCACCACGCTGTATTTAAAAAAAAAAAAAAAACAACCCTTTTCCTGTCACTTGTTACATGTTGCCCCATCCCTGCACTTCTTGGTAATTTGTATTTGTCCTAATACTGTAGCTTATTCTTCTGCCTAGTCGGCTTTGCAGATGTTAGACCAGAATAGTGTTCATTGTTCTCGGCTAGAAATAGCTGTACAAAATAAGTAATTGTACCTTACTGAACCCGTGTTCAGCAGATGTCTACGATCATGAAATGCACTTTTTTGTACGTCGCTTTGGATAAAAGCGTCTGCCAAATGAATGTAATGTAATGTAATGTAATGAAACCAAGTTGTAACAATGTTTTAAAACAACGTAGCCACTGTACCCCAGAATATTGGTGTGCTTTGGTTGACACTTTACATAGATGTATACATTAGTGGATGGTTGTTTTTGATGAAACTAACATACAGTGAGTTCAGAATTATTGGCACCCTTGATAAATATGCACAAAAAATGCTAAAAAAAATTCTAAGCTAAAAAATAAAACAGTTATTGACATAAGCTTTATTTTCAACATGTGTAAACTAGTGTGTTTGATTAATGATTAATTGGAATCAACCAAAGTCTTAAATTTTTTAATTAAAAAAATATATTTTAAAAATTAAACTTTTAAAAAAAAATTATTCTTACTTTTGTTCTTAAAAAATGTTCCTACGAAAAAGCAATATGGGATTCATGACACTTGAAAGTGCAGACCTTTGTTTTTGTGCATGTCCCAGGTGTATGAGATGATGAATGCTGAGCGTTTGTAAATTTTATGCACAATCCTGTTAATGTGATTAGAAAAAAGAAACAGCCGGGAACAAATATAAATAAGAAAAAAATGATGAATGCTGAAATGTTCTTGGACACGTTCTTACACACAGTTTACGATCAAATGTGTTCATACGCATGTTTTGTGAATGAGGCCCAATGATCCCAAACACACTGCCAAATTAAGCAAGTGTTTCGGGTGCAAAGAGTGTACTGCTCTTTACCGGCCAAGTCAATCATCAGATCTGAATGCAAATGAACCTGTGGTTTCACTCACTGCAGACAAGACTGAAAGAAAAAGCCCCCGAAACAAACAGGAACTGCAGTACAGGTCTGGGAGAGCATCACCAGAGAAGATATCCGACACCATACCCCAAATATCCACAATGAGAAAAATATGCATTTCTACACCGTAATCCTACATCACCTTCCACACAGAGCTCTCCTTCGATAGCCGTCAGTGCAGAGTAGGCTCCTTCTGGTCCGGAGAGAATTCGGGCCATTGCTAATTGTGTGTAAAGTACAGCATTGCGCTACACTTCTTTTTACTGATATTTGTTAACATTTTTTTCAGTTCCTCAGGGGACCCGGCTGTGGGTTTCCTGGGTGTGGCAGAACCACTTCCTGCGTTGAGCAGCAGGGGTGCAAGTGGCCAGTACTGCTTTGAGAACATTCGGTCCTATATTTCATTTAGCAAAATAAGGGGTATTAGGGGAGTGGGAAACAGAGGGAATGGTGGGCGGCAGAGTGGTATAATGGGTAAGGAGCTGGTCTTGTAACCTAATGGTCATAGGTTCAATTCCCAGGTAGGACACTGCCATTGTACCTTTGACCAAGGTATAGGTATAGCAAGGCTTCAGTATACATCCAGCTGTATAAACGCAATGTAAAAAGTTGTGTAAGTTGCTAAATGCCTATAATGTAATGAATGGAGAAAGAGTGCAAGAACAATTGAATACAGTTTTGGTGGTGGGGGGATCTGTCGGGAGTAAATCAGTAGGTGAGGTCCAAAAGCTTCAGCTTTTAACGACAAAAAAACGGGATACCCTGCTGACTGAAACCCTCCCACCCTGGACGACACTCAGGAATAATGACACCATCCAGTGGGATCCCAGCCATTCGATTGGCATTCTGGACTGTGGAGAATGTCCAATCAAAGCAGTGCAGTGGCACAGAGCCCAGAAGCCCACAGTGCCTTATTCTGTATGGTACATTAACTCCAAGGTATCAAAAAACCAAACGAAACCACAGCCTGTACATTGGGCTGCTGCCTTACAGCAGTGCTGCGTTTGGTATCTACGGGTAAAGCGGTCTTGCTTTTCATTTGCTTCGGGGGTTGATATACAGGATACGCCCGGTTCTGGACATTGGTGATAACATACGCAGCTGCCTACGGGTTCGTCCATCCATGGAGGTGGGGTCCACAACTGCTAACTGTACTGGCACAGCAGAACATAACATCCTGTGATGCTTGTCCATTTTTTTTTTCAAACCACTAAAAGGTAAATCACCCAATTTACCGCCTAAAAGAGCAGCAATCTACAAATGCACAAAAATAAGAAGAAATTGACATACGCTATATGACCATTTATATTGGTCTGGGCCTGGTTTTCATGGTTTGGGCTCGGCCCCTGAGTTCCACTGAATTCTTAATGCAATGACAATACAGACAATTCTGTGCTTCCAACTTTGTGGCAAAAGTTTGGGGGAAGGCCCTTTCCAGTTTCAACATGACCATGGCCCTGGGCACACAGCGAGGTCCATATGGAAATGGTTTTGTCGAGATCGGTGTGGAATGACTTCACTGGCCTGCACAGAGCCCTGACCTCAAACCCATCCAACACCTTTGGGATCAGTTGGAAAGGCAACTGCGAGCCAGGCCTAATCGCCCAATCAGTGCCCGACCTCACTAATGCTCTTCTGGCTGAATGGAAGCAAATCCCTGCAGCAATGCTCCAACATCTAGCATAAAGCCTTCCCAGAAGAGTGGAGGTTGTTATAGCAGAAAAGGGTGGACCAACTCCATATTAATGCTCATAATGTCTGATCAGATGCCGGATGCCAGGTGTCCACATGGCCAAAAGTATGTCGTTTTCTATCATAAGCAACAGCTGTATATCTGTTAAAATATTTTATTTAAAACATGTTTTGGGTTTCGCACCCCTTTAAATGTGTCTCTCTCGCTTTCGTGGAGCACGGGAAAATCTGCATACAGCGAGAGAGCCCGCTAACCTTGTGGACACCGCCGCCACACATCTCGCCCAGCCCTCCGTGAGTGGGCTTATTCCGTCAAAAAAAAAAAAAAAAAAAACCCCAAAAACAAGTGCATAAATTCAAGAACAGTGACGCTTCGTTTCATATTTACGATATTAATGTACGAAGAGTGCGCTCTGTGTTCTTCCCCTCCCACTTTTCATGTTCCAGAAATAGGTGGAGAAGGTGAGCTCACGCTTCAGACCCCAGCCCTAGTCTCGCCTCAAGTTCCGGCGCTTTCCCACACTACCTACACAGCATGTTGAGTAGGCTACGCTTCAGACTGGACGTTTCATTACTTTTTATCATCGCATATGTTAACGCGTTGCCTGTGACAACGAAAGTCTAGGTGAGTACCCTGTTTGTAATGTGGACTTCACTTTAAAAGACAACACCAACAGTCATTGTCCGTGAGGTGAATAAGAGTTAAAAGTAAAAAAAAAAAAAAAATGTTCCGGTTGTCTATGAAATTTTGTGTGAGCAAATGTTTTCTTCAATATCGAACTTCTGGTTTAATAGTCGTAATAGGTATGCGAACACCTGCAATGACTTTATCACCTTTCACTGGTTCATGTCAAATGTTTTATCTTATTTGCTGTATTTCTCCTTTAACCATGTGCTCGGTGTGCTATGGGGAAGTTTGATGGCAGTTTGTACACGAGGAGGAAAAGTTCTATTTTCATTTCTGTGGTGAAATTTCCCCTGGTAATTTGTAAACTGTCACATGTGCTCAACTGCAACTGGTTTCGTGTTACTGGTTACTGAGGACCTATTTCTGACGCAGTACCTGGTTATTTAAAGGACATAAAATGTTTCACTTTTAAAGTCACACCTTAGGAGCCAAAAGGTATTTACATTAACAGTAAGCCAGTAGTGTCCATACGGCGCATGTTGGCACTGTTCACCTAACAGGAGAGAAATACACACAGAAATACAGCGAGCTCCATAAGGCTTGGGGCAGCTCGATTCAGCTTAGTACCCTAAAAACATAATAAGATTGTCCACTCGCACACCCACTGGCTCTAGGGGGTGGGTGGTAGGGGCAGGGAGAGAAGAGAGAGAAAGAGACAGAGAAGGAGAGAAATTAGACATGGGAGGGGGAGGGAGAGAATTTTTTTAAATGAAGAGAGCATAGTATAACATAGTAATAGTACAGTAGAGTAATAGTATTTAGTAGTTAATTTAATAGTTAATAAATATCATGTTACTGTTGTCATTTATGCTGTTAATGTTGTTGTGGCTTGTTTTATATATATACATATATATATATATATATATATATATATATACACTATACATATATACTGTGGTTGATGTTTGCTATCACTACACTTTGACAATATGTATTTTTGAATATGCCATTCCAATAAACCATTGGAATTTGAATGTGAAATATGAATTAGAAAGAGAGAGAGAGCGAGAGAGAGAGAGAGAGAGAGAGAGATTAGGCCAGCCATTCTATTCGTTCTGTATTCTGATAATAGCAGTGAAGAAATTCTCACGATTCTCAAAAGCAGAAGCATTCAAACAGGACTCTTCCCACATTTCTGCAACTCATTTTTCCTCATTGCGGTGTTCTTGGTGAAAGAAAGACTTGTGAAACATAAACATAAACCCTTTGAGCGAGTCTCTCTCTAGCGTCCACTGTGGAGTAAAATACATATTTTCGATCACGCAGTGTCCTGAGGCCTGTGGGGTGCGGTATCTGCCTGGAGAATCAGCATCTCCACATTCAGTTAACTGTTCGGAGCCCAAGGGCATTGTGGGCCAGTAACATTTATTTGGTGTTTTGGCATGTTCCATGGACCTTGCACCCTATAAATAAAGTACCACAACAACAACAAATGTGTCTTGGGATGGATTGGCGACCTGTTCAGGGTGTAATAATAATAATAATTATTATTATTATTATAACTATAATTATTATTATGACAACAACAATAACAACTTTTTTCATAATGCATTCTTTTACCTTTTTTCCATCGTGAAGTGAATATGGGTCCTAGTTAATGTTTGAATCAGACTGATCCAAAGGTGATCAGGTAGTGCCCTGCTTTGGTGTCATTAGCACTGTAGCATAGCTGCAGATATTATTTAATGATTTACATGGAAGATTGTGAAGATCAGTGACAGGACATAAATAACTGAGCATTAACGAATGTGGTCATGTTGAGTAAAAGGCATTTAATTTCAAATTTCTTTTTTTTTTTTTTTTTTTTTTTGGAGTATTTCATCACACATTTTTTTACAACTAGGTACACCAGTACCCCCCCCCCCCAAATTTACATCCCCAAAAGTCCCCCCCCGGTCAGCTCATTGAGATGTTGCCATGGTGAGGACGCAGGAGAGGGTGGAGAAGCTAGACTCATACAGACGTTACAAACAGCAGCAAAAACAGTGTCGGTTCAGGTCTTGCTCTTCAAAAACGCTTGGGCGATGTCTCTGTCCATGTGTGGCATGTTTTCATGAATGTTTCATTGTTTCTGCCCTCAGAATTCAGCCAGTCTGTGCGAACGCACTCGGCAGAAATGAACGTTTCCTCAGTCCCAGCTCCACTGGCCAACACCACCCTGGAGATGCTGGGCAGCCCCATCCTCACCCTGGCCCTGCCGCTCGTCTACCTGCTGGTGTTCGTCTTCAGCACGCCCTGCAACCTGATCTCCCTCTGGCTCCTCTGCCTGCACGCCGAGCGCAGGAACCCCACCGTGGTCTTCGCCATCAACCTGTCGCTCACCGACCTGCTCTACAGCGCCTTCCTGCCCTTCCAGGTGGCCTACCACCTCCGGGGCAACGACTGGCCGTTCGGCAGCGCGGCCTGCAGTGCGGTCACTGTGGTCTTCTACACCAACATGCACTGCTCCATCCTCACCACCTGCGCCATCAGCCTGGAGCGGTACTGCGGCATTGTGCGCCCGCTGGGCACCAGGCACTGGCGCACGCCCCGCAAAGCCGCCCTGGCCTGCCTGCTCATCTGGGCCTGCGTGCTGGCCGTCCACCTGCCCGTGCTCCACAACAACCTGGTCCTCAGGGTGGAGCAGCTCAACATCTCCACCTGCTTCGACGTCCTGCCCAGGGCCCTCTTCCCCCGGAAGGCGCTGGGGTACGTGTACTTCGGCACGACCCTCCTCCTGTTCACGGTGCTCCCCCTCGTCGTGCTGATCGGGTGCTACGTCGCCATCGTCCGAAAACTGTACGGGTCCCGCGACCTGGACACCCCGCAGCAGGCCAAAAGGCAGACCATGCGCCTCATCGTGGTGGTGGTGCTGTGTTTCACCTGCTGCTACCTGCCCACCCTCGTGCTCCACCTCCTGCACGCAATCTACACGACCATGGGCAAGAGCCTGTACGTCTACTACAAGCTTTCCCTGGGTGTCAACAGCCTCAACTGCTGCTTCGACCCCTTCATCTACTACTTCGCCTCCCGGGAGTTTCGGCAGAAGTTTCGCGCGAAGATCCCGTGCGTCGCTGGGGACCGGGAAGAAACCGTCACCTCGGACCCGGGGAACGCCTCCAAGGGGGTTTCGGGCCATACGGTGGCCCTGCTGAGACAATAAAACCGCAGCGCGTTTCCTTTTCCACTTCGTAGTCCTCACGCCAGAGAGACGCGGCGGCTCTGTAGAAACGAGAAGCGAGAGAACAGGGGGCCCCCGGCTGAAACGCGCTGAGCTGAAGGAAAATTCCCATCGAACGACTGACACAGCCCTGAAAGTAGGCCTGTGAAACATTCACTCCCACTGCTTTACAGTAACGTTCTCGATGTCAAATCAACGACTCCGATAAAGTACATTTGATTTTTTTATTGAACTCTGGGAGTTGGAACTGACACCAAACACGTCACTGTGGACACTGGTGTTGTTTTGCCACTTGAGTCATACATGCTAGCTTCTCAGCATCAGTGCTTCACACTTACACAGTGTAATTTAAGCTCACTGGTGAGGGAGCTTCTCACAGAATGCTAACACAGTGCTGTGCGGTTGTACTGTGTTCTCCGCCGCTGGATTTTCAGTGTCAAACTGAAGCGATGTGGTCACTAGTGTCTGAGGCCATACCTCGTCCTGTCAGATAAGGTAAGCCTAGCAAGGTACTCCATGAATGCAGGTGGGAGTATGCCAGGCCTGAGGGCTCTCTCGGGCTATGATATTGCAAAGGAACACATGGATGAGCCAAGTTATTCACCCTAACCTCCTCTTAGCAGCCCAGAAACTTCTGGCTATTGTCCTGCAAGAGAAAATGCCTCCTCAGCTGGACAGAACCACCTATATTAAGGGGGAGGAAATTTCTGAAATGAAAATTCTGACATTTGGGTTTAATGAATCACAGAGATAACAGGGTGGTTAGGTGATGTTCTGAATGGAAAACAAGTAAATTCCGTGTTTGCTCTATACAAAGACCACCATCAAACATTTTCCACAGCCAAGATTGTGTATCTTAGCTTGAAATTAGGCTTTTCAAACAACATTGTTGTAAGGTTTTCATAGCAAAGGTTCAAACAAATCTTCTATAATTGAATATTATATTATCAGTGATGCGGTCTTATTGTGCCTGGTCATCTGTCTAGACAACCGACAATTTTTTACAGGCAGCTAGCAAGGTGGATAGCTATCTAGCACAATCAGCTCGCTATCTTGGTTAGCCGTTATATCTTTTCTATTCTGAGAACCCTAACATACAACGTTTTTTTTTCCACTTCAATGTATCTTACAACATTTTGTCGCCGGACGTCCATTAGATGAACATTCTTGTAGCGTCCAATCACATCACAGTGTACCAAGCCAAAAAAAAAAAAAATAAAAAAAAAAGGCATATTCTTTTCACATGCATAAAGTCATAGAGACACAAGTTTCTGATCCACCCTGGGGGGAGTGAGAGCATCAAACCTTTTTTTTCTATAATGGTCAGAGGTAATATGGAACAATATAACATCTGCGATGGATGATTTTTCCACGGACCCTGTATACCGTGGTTGACTGTAAGGAACCATCTGCACTGAGGTGCAGTTGCAGTATTAGAGTACCCTTGTGGGCTGGGGCTTTTTGTGTTTTTATTTCCTTCCCCATACCCCCCCCCCCCCCCCGTTCGTATTCACTGGTTGCCGTTTCGCTTTGTTGCTACTGCAGCTCGTTGAAAGCAGAACTGCCACAGGAAGCAGGAAGCTGGTGACACACGAACACCCAGAATCCTGTGAAATTCTGCGCCAGGCACGCACCTCATCCCCGCATGAGACCCAACACAGGACCTGTGACCGACAGGAAGGAAGAACGGGCACTAAACTCTCACTTCTGCAGATTTATTTTTATTGTTTGTTATTGTTGTTGTACACAATTTAAAAAATTTTTTTTTTTTTACGACCGTTAGGTTCTTGATTCTTCTGGGTTACTGTGTGTGTTTACATTAAGCTCCTTTTTTTGTAAGATCATGTTTCCAACAACAGGTTGTACAAAATGAATAAATGAATAAATGAATAAATGAATAAATTAATAAATTAATAAATTAATAAATTAGCATGAGAGAAAGAGAGAGACAGGGCCCATTCCCAAACACACCCTCTGGACTCGAGGACTATGACTCGTGGGCATAAATGGGGTATTTTCAGGGACAGATGGACAAGAGCTTGAGGGACACAGTATATATCGAGGAGACTGTCCCCACACCCATCCTTCCTACATCATTGACCTGAGCTGAATTTTGGGCAACTCCCTCAGTCTAAAGGGCTGTCCAGTTCCGTTTTTTGGTTTGGTTCCTCATCTCTCCGTCCTTGGTGAGCACCTGTTAATTCACCAGTTTCTAACTTGCACATCACAGATTTCATCACAAAATGGCCGACGGAAGGGAGAAAAACTCAAGGGAATGTGTTAAACTGCCTCTGCGTGCAACCCAAGCTTGCAGTGAAGCGGCTTGACCGAGGTGTAACGTTGTGATTTCCTGGCGTACCCTGCGATGGCTAGAGCTTGCAATTGATGGTTATCAATTCAAAATGTCACCCAGGGCTAAAACACAGTTACTAATTCTACATTAAAGTCACGGCACACACTGGCTTTCACAAGCTTCCCTCTGTAATGACCATTATACTACAGTCAGCCCCGGTTGAGCAATTTGATTGGACAAGAATCATTCTATAAGAGCTGAAATAATGACGCTCGGAGTCATGCTGAAATAATAATAATAACAATAACAATAACAATAACAATAACAATAATAATAATAATAACTATTATTATCATTATTATTATTATTATTATTATTATCATTATTATTGTTGTTATTATTATTATTGTTGTTGTTATTATTATTATTATTATTATTATTATTATTATTAAAACTTTAAGTATAAAAACTTATATATATAGAAAAATTATATATATATTTTTTTTAATTAACCATTATTTAACCAGGAAAACCCCATTGAGATTGAAATCTCTTTTGCAAGGGGGACCTCACATGAAACACATAGTTACCCAACAAGATTTACACCTAACAAAATGTACAAACAGCAAATGTGGAATGAGACAGAGGTGTAACAATAATTAAAAGTAGAGAAGAGGTTAAAAGAGGTTAAAAAAGCAGGAGCATACTTCAGTCACAGAGTCATGAATTGCATGTTTAAAGTCCACAATTGAAATTAATTTGTCGAGTTTAAAATTCTTTTGCAGATTGTTCCAACTGTAAGCTACAAAATATCTGAAACCCATCTTACCGAATTCAGTAGAGGGACGAGGCACTTTAAGGAGTATCACGTCCCTAGAGCGGAGGTGATAACTATGTGAATTTCTAATTAGCAGACAGCTGAGGTAGGAAGGGAGTAGACCAATTATTGTTTTGTAGATGA
Organism: Anguilla anguilla; assembly: GCF_013347855.1. Classification (NCBI taxonomy): domain Eukaryota; kingdom Metazoa; phylum Chordata; class Actinopteri; order Anguilliformes; family Anguillidae; genus Anguilla; species Anguilla anguilla. The sequence goes on along the minus strand of NC_049215.1, from coordinate 34,869,596 downwards.
ATATGTACCAGTGGGTCAATCTCAATATACCACCTTTCAGGCAGTAAGCTCAAACTGTTTCACAGAAAGAAGAGGAAGTGGTCATGCGTATAATGCATGCATGCATTCACAGACACACGAAGTTACAAAACAACATTTTCTGTGATATCTTGGGACTGTGCTGACACCCGGTCTAACTCCCCTCCCTCCCCCGTGCCTTCCTGCCTGACGGTGCAGGCGAGATCCTGCAGTGCAGCAGACGATGAAGGAACCTCTGTTTGACCCACAGACAGAAGGTCTGGGGTAAACAGCAGCGGGCATGTGCCGTCCCAAACTCATGACCGCTGTTGAGAAATCTCCGACCGGCGATCACAACAGCACCAGACCCACCACGCGTCTCCCAGAGACAAAACAGCCATAAATATACACAGTGGTGCTCCGCAGTAAGGTTACAGTAACTACCACAAACTAATAACTGAAATGATAATCACAAATCGTGAACTAATATACAGAATTAACAAGTAATTATCAGCCATATTTTAAAATTCAGCCGATCTAATGCAGTATATGATAAATTATTATATTCCTATACACAGACCAGGCCAAAAGTATTAGGCCATCTGTGTTTTTATATTTTTTTTTTTTGAAGAAGAATTCAGTTACTACAGTGTGCATTTTTTGAATAACAACCCAAAGTGTAAACTTTCTTCAATTCCTACCTACAGCAACACAAAAAGTTATTTATTTTTTTTTTTTAGTTTTAGAGGTTTAGGGTTAATTAATATATTTAACATGTATGTTTTTATTGTTTTTGCTTGGAAACATATCCGCTTGTTCTAATGAATCTCACCTAATACTGAAGTGCTTCCAGATACTTCAATACCAACCGTGAGCCGTTCAGGGCTAGGTCTGTACAGCGGACAGTGCTTCCCATGGCCCACAGGGAATCGGTTATGAATCAGTCACAGACAGACACTGACGTTGAGCTGGCTGGATGGTCGACTTTCGGTTGGCGTCGACCGAGGTGTGCGTGTGTGTGAAATCACTCCGTCGGTTAGAGGTGAGGACGGGGTTGGAAACCAGAAAGTGAAAGCAGGAGGGGTGTGGCTGCGGAGGAGGAGGGCAGGGAGGGGCCGATTTTCGAGGTTTCTCTCTTTCCACCCAGCTCCTCCCTTCCCTGCCCCCTCCCAGCCAGCACATGTAAGGTCCTAACAACGCTTGCTGCCGTGCAGTGGCAATGCTGTAACACTGAGGAAACATCCCAGCAACGTTGTGAGAACATTCTGTGACAGCCAAGAGCTGTAAGCAGTGAAACACTATGGTAACGTACTGACGCTGGGGAATGTAGTCTAATACAGAGTCTCTCAACCCTGGTCCTGGAGGGACCCGCTCTGTAAGCTGGTTTTTGTTCAGACCGTAACAACGAGCGTTGAATTTCAATGAGCTTCTAACTGTTCTGAATCAGACACTTTAACAGGCTGTTGAAGGATGATTTACTGTATCCTATTAAAGCCACATTATGCCAGAAATAGCTACTGTATGTATGCCCTAACAAATACATGTCCCATATTCACAACCAAGGAATTTCAATTAGACAGACCAGCTTGAGCTTTCCTTTACTGTGCTGTATGTACTAAACGGCAAATAACGGTTCCATTTTTAATGGATTAAACTACAAACTGTCAGGTGCAATCAGTTGTGTCTCATTTGCTGGGTGTGTGGAAACCTGAAACCATCGGTGTGAAATGAATAGAGTTTACAGGCAGCCAATGGCATCGAGCCAAGAACTGCAGTGACCTAAAATACATTTAACCACACAATCATGGTGAAACTTAAAACACATCTTCAGCAACTTTATTTGATCAAGAGGTTGGCTTTGACAAAATACCAGCGTACACCACGGGCCCCTCAGGACCGAGGTTGAGAACCACTGCTCTAATGCGATAACACACAACGGTCCTCTGCCACCTAGTGGATCTGAGCAATTGCAAGCCCTTTGTGAAACTTAAAAAGTCTGGTCTGTAGGTAGCCACAGCTACCCTGGCCAGTTAACTATATTACAGACACACAGAATGGATAAATATGGAAAGGGAAATGAAACCTGGGTGTAAACTCTAACTGGGCAAAGGAAGGTACGCTTGTCCACTATATATCCAAAGACCTCATTTTACCACTAGAAAATTTGCAAGAATGATTACCTGAATCTGACTTTAAATCCGTACACCACACCTGGAATACCAGCTGTTTCTTAATTTGTTCTTCATCACCATCAAAAAGATCATTAAAAAAATAAGCGGAGATAAACGGTTTGGAAAAGGTTTGTATGAGATTTCTAAAAGCCAGGGACTCTCAAACTGTTACAAGTATCCAAAATGAAAGGCTTTTACTTACTAAAACAAAAAGTTGTAGTTTGTTCTTTTTAAATATCTATAAATGTATTATCACACATAATGTTGAAACAAAATTACTCCCACTTCCCCTTTTAAAATATAAAATGCATCACATTGCACAAATTGAGACATGCCTGAACTGGGTAGTTCCGAAAGATTAAGTAACAGATACCTTGTTGAAAACGAATTATTATTACAACAGAAACGCTTCTCTGATTCAGTCAAATCAGTGTTTGCTTTCGTAATGTATCTGGATTACATGTCCCATGATGGGCACTTAATTGCATGCTGTAGTGAAGGTATGACTTTCTTGTGCGCCCAAGTTTGGCTGTTTGGCTTTAAGGATACAAATAATGAAATTGGTAGGACAAGATTTAAAATTATATAAATGTTTTTTTTATTTTATTTTATTTTGAGAAACACATAAGCTCCCGGGGTTATTTTTTAAAGAATTGTGGATTCTCGATAGGCTAAGGCTACTATTGTTTTTTTTTCTCAATGCAATCGCGTTTTTTATTCCAGTAGTAACATACTTCGAGCAGAACATGCTGAAATGGGCTAGACACGTGTAGAAACTACGGTGACGTGCTTCCTTCTTTGCCAACTGACAACTTAAAACAGGTATCATTTCCTGCTCTCTCCGTCAAATCTTGCGGCGGCACGCATGATTTGGCTGGAGAAGTGGGTCTCTGAGCCCTGAGAAGGGAGTCCATACTTACACTGAGGTGAGTACACGCGCATTCTTTTTGTCCTTTAACGGCAGTTAGCTCGAGCGCTCTAACGGTTTTTGCGCATTCTCCATCTACTGCACGCGTGAGAATCCTCAGTTACAACCGTCTGCACGCGTGCGCCTTCTCGGCGCGACCAACATTAAGTCACATTCTCCGAACCCAGTGTGGAGCGATCCGAATAACTTACAGTAAGAGCCGCGGGCCATTTATAGACAGGCAAAAAGTACCACTCTACCGAAGAATTTTTAAGCTCTGTGCGCATTACAGTTTTTTTTTTCTTTGGTAGAAGGCGTGGATATTTCAGACACTGGCAGTGCATCCTGTGCGTAAACCTCGTGAGAGGGATCGCTGCTAGCCTACAACGGTTACACGATGTACCTCACAATGTGTAAAGCTGATGAAAGCATAATATGATAGAGGTATAGGGGGCAAAGGGTCACCTATGCCGCATGCGTAGGCTGCACACTACACGGTAGGGGATGTGGGCTTCACACAGAGCGCACACACAGTCGAGTTACCACATTTGGCCTCATTTGCCAGCCACGCGGCTGTTCCCATTCGATCAGAGTGGAACAACACCGGCAAGCAAAGCTGTTCAAAACACCTCACCGCAAAACGGCCCCTTTCCCATCTGAATATTAACGAATATTAACGAATATTAACCAATATCCTAGGGAAGAGGTTTTGAGGAGGTGCCCCAAATTAAAAGGCACTCGGCAAACAACTTGAAATCAAGCAAGAAAAATAATAACAGAAACTGGTTGTTTTGTTATAGATATCATTCCAAATAATGGAATGATTGTGCTGCAAGAGGAAGTTCACTTTGCAACTGAAAGCCTACTGTATGTGATATAGTAACTCAATACTATTACCATAACAATATGATGCTACTTAAAAATAAAAACATTTGCTGCCTGTCCAGTTTTTTCCTGTATCCTCAAAAGACTTCGCTTTAAACACGATTTTAATCAAGCATCCACTCGCGCGAATTTACCAGTTGCTACAGTGGGCGGTTATATATTGGAGCGAAACGGCTCAACCACTACTGATACACACAGGAAGATAAACAAAGTGCTGTTGTTCGTACAGCTGTCATTCGCGTGCAAACCGTGGCCACCGCAAAATGATGCAGTTATTCGAACCACTCGGCTGAACTCTGTGGAAATTTTGGTGCTTTTTTTCTGAGGTGTTAACCGGTACACGCACACACCTGGTCTGAGATTTCGGCAGAAACAGGTGATTGACTGAAAACACTTAATCTTCCATGGGCACAACGGCGAGTGTCCTGTTCATCCTGAATTACTAATGTTAGAGCCCACTTACAAACAGTGCATGATAAATATAATGTCAAAGTGAAAGCTACTCTCACCTTCTTATGTATGCATACAGTATATGATAAAATAAATCACATAATGTAACATTACGCTTGCTGGTATGCATAGTGTTTCCTGTGTAATTAATAATTATTCATACATTTTATATAAACATGACTCACATTTTGAAATATATATCGGGAATATATTCTGACATCAGGATGTGTGTTAAGATTGCAACAATATAATGTGGTGCTGATCATTCAATACAAATGGTACAATGACGGGGTGCAGGGATCAGTGTTTTGAATGCTAGTTTGCAATACAAAATGTCCTGCTGGCAATTCACTGGGCACAGATGCCATGAGTTAGGTGTGCACTCCGCAGTCAGCAAGCTGTGCACATGGTTCAGACTGTGCCACGCATTGTGCGTTGTAGAACTGGTGCAGTTGTAGAGCTGGGGCAGTTGTAGAGCTGGGGCAGTTGTCCGGTCTGCCCCCGAGTGTGTGCCCTCCTTTACGTTTACATTCTCTCCATCAGTCCAGCTGTGGTCTGCCCTCTGCTTATTTCTGCCAGGTGTTGGCAGTTGATCTGCATGCAGGTCAGATCAGCCATTTTCGCGTTAGCTAAAAAATGTAAGATGGACAGAGGAAATAAATGTGCTATATGTACGGAGAAGCTCTGATCCTGCTCATGTTGCATCTTAAATACCATATATTTGGCATTAAATGCATTTTGCACCATATATTTCTGATGGAATTCATACCTGGTAAAAAAATATATATTGTTCAGGGGTGTGTGTTTGTGTGTGTGTGTGCGTACATGTATACATCTGTGCGTATGTGTGTGTTTACGTGCGCACTTGTGTGCATGTGTGTGTGGGCGCATGTGTTTGTGTGTGTACGTGTGTGTATGATTGCGTGCGTGTTTGTGTGTGCGCGCATGTTCTGAAACGTTGAGCCATTCCTCTAACCAGGGTTCGAATTACGGGGGGATATAATATTTATAATATATTATAAATATTATAATATATTTCCCATCAGTGGCGTCACTAGACACCAACCCTAGTGACGCCACTGATGGGAAATATATTTACGATTACAGGTATGAAGGATATATAAATGTTTCGACCCCCCCAACCTGTTGTTTTTACCCCTTTTGGGGGGGTCCAAGTGTTAATTAGGGGGGTCAGACCCCCCCGATCGGAGATCGGAGACTGCCTGTGCTTTCACACGCGTTTTTTGTTATGCGGTTCACTTTCAAACAAGAGATGATAAAAGACAATACTTGTGAAAGAGGAAGCACGTTTCATCACTGAAACCCGACGATACGCCCGGGTAACCGTCGGTAACCATAACAGAAGGGAGACAATAGATTTTAAAAATTAAACAGCAAAGAATCTCTATCCCTGCTGCATCTGTGAAGCCTTCCAGTAAACTGGAACTGAAATATTTTCCCGTGAACTAATATTGGTTTTTTTTTTTTTTTTTTTTTAAACAAGATGTTAGTTGCTTTACTCCAGTCCCTTTCATAAATTGATATCATTTCCTGGAACAGTTTTGCCACCTTTGCAAAATTCCGCGAAGCAGACATGAGGAAGGCCGACTGACTCCGCCCCCGTTCCTGAAGCCAATTGCCGTTGAAGCTGTGACTGCTGAGCTGAGACCCGGCGTGTTTTTGTCGAGTGTGGTTTGCGTTCGATGCCAAGCGCTGCAGCGGCCTCCACGCATCTCACGTTCACAATCGTTTGTTTTTTTTGTTTTTTTTTTTCTTGTCAAAAGCCCAGCGTTCCGAAGGAGGCCCCCCATCGTCCAAAAAGCTCTAAAGAGCGCCTCTAAACGAAGCGCGTGGAACGTGTCGACGAGGGGGGTCTGTCCGTCCCCCAAAAGCAGATGGGTTATGAAAGATGAGGCCCTGTCGTGGGGGGGGGAATCGGCGCTGTGAACGCCAGTCGGGTTCACCCCCGCATGAAAGCTGCAGTTCTGCCCTCCCTCGTTTCCGTACCCTCAGCGAGATGTTTCCACTCTCAGTCTGCTCTCAGGCTCTGTATCTCAAGCACAGGGAAGCGTGCCGAGCTCAGATAGTGATCTGAGATCAGTATCTTTTACATGTCATTTTTGTCCTCACTCAGGATTAGGATTAACTAGTTGGCACTGAATTTATTATTGGGAGCCAAATCTAATCTGGAGGCAGATTTAGATGTGGCATACTTCTGTAATTACATGGACAAACCATGATGAGAGTCAGAGAGTAGTATGATGGTTTGGGGAACTGGGCTTGGAACTCAAAGGGTGTGGGTTTGAGTCCAATGCTGGGGCATTGCCATTAGTCCCTTGACCAAGGTTATTTACCAGAAGAGTTGGATTGTTTGTAGATGGTTTGGAATGGTTGGGACGGTTGGACGGTTTGTAGATTGTTTGGAATGGTTGGGACGGTTGGACGGTTTGTAGATTGTTTGGAATGGTTGGGACGGTTGGACTGTTTGTAGATTGTTTGGAATGGTTGGGACGGTTGGACTGTTTGTAGAAATGTAGGCCGTGCAACTCACTCTCTGTTAGAGCATCTGCTAAATGTTGTAACATGATGGACAATCAAAGGCCTCAAACCGTAATGACGGTGCTCTTGGTGTCATCATATCACTTCCCCCATTGTTTTCATACTGCTGTTTTTTGATTATTATACAAATTGTGTGGAACAGTTTCATGCAAAGAAAGCGAGGTCATGCTTCTTTATGGTTTCCTTGGTGACCGCCCAGCCGGGGGGGCATGCTGATAATCTCCGCGGGGTCGACCCAGGAGCTGAACCGAGCGGAACATTCTAGACAGACTGCAGTGCGTACCCCACGCACGGACCAAGACAGCTCTGAACAAGTACACGCTTCAGACATTGTGTAAAAAAACATCAAAAGATGTGGTGATACATTTGCGCAATGTAAAATACTTTCTATACAACAGGAAGACCTGTTGCAATGTGTTAGTTTCTCTAAAAGTATATTTATCTTGGGTCTCAGAAAGAAGGTAGAAAGAGTTTTTAAAAAAAATGAAATGTCAAATGAAGGATTAAAATGAAATTAAAATATTAAGCTGCCCGAACTAATTTTTTAAAGGGTAATCAATCTAAAAATGTGTTGATTGAAATGTATACTTTTGTGTTCACACTGACAATTGGTCAAATCTAAACTCATTACGGTACTACGAACATCTACGCCGGTTACCACGATGGAATGCCACTATGCCCATTGAAAGCAGTACTGAAATTGAACAGATTTACCATAAATCTGCCTTCTGGTGCCCCTCCATGCCCTGTGAGTCAGAGGGCAACCTTTGGCACAGACGAAGTTGCTGTGTCTGCACTCTGACGGGCATGTAAAAGATCTGCCCCTCACCGGTTCACGAACCCACTTGCACTTTTATCTGCCAAGGCTCATTTCGCCCGGCACGCGCTCAAAGCCTTCCTCTCTTCTTCAGTTTGTTTTTTTAGTTTTTAAGGTGAAGTTAGTCTTCCAAATTGTCGCTCTAAAAGGACTTCAAACGCTTAATCCAGGTAAGACGAACAAGATGAAAGATCTTTGGTTCACTGCATTGTTTTAGATTTTGTATGTATTGAAAAATGTATTTTAAATCAATCAAGGAAAAATCTAACGGCCGTATTTTGTACAAAAAGTGAAAGAATATTGAGTAAAAATCAGTAAATTCTTTATTAAAACATGAAACCCATAAGATAAAATCATAGTATTATAGTAACAAACGGCATTTCTCATGGTACACCACACAAGAAAATATGTTTCCTTTTGTACTTTAAAAAAAATATATATAAAATTCTCTATGACTATGTTCTCCCAACACATTTAGTAATTATATGTGAAATGTAAACAAACTTAAAGACCTTTGCCTTTTTACATTAAACTTAAACAAATATCAGTCCTGGGTACAATCAAATATTAAATTAAACACTACCCATAAATCTTTTCAAAAAATTACTTAATTTTATATTATACATGATATAATTCTTGTGTGTTGAGTCAAACATATGAATTAAATCGTGTTTAAAACAGGGATACAAAAAAAAAATAAAAAATTTTTTAAATACCGGCGTTGACAAAAATAGGTAATGAATCAGTTAAAATCAAACCAATGCACATTTCAAATTTGTTCTTTTAGATAATTGTTGGATCAAATTTCTAATCAAACTTTAGTAAAAGTGTTATGTTCTCAAACTGACTGTAAATGAATATACTTTAGTAAGTGTGTCCCATGTATTTTTAATGAGGGGCTGTAAGATTTTCAGGTTTCAGAAGTAAAAGTTATTCCACGGGAATACTTCTACTGCCATGCTCCAAATAATAAAGTTGCTCGATTCGCACGATTTCACGATTTGGTTCCACAAAAACTGAATTGCTGGAGCAATTATCCAAAAAAAAAAAAAAAAAAGACCAATGGGAAATGGTCCTCCAATGGCTAATCATTCCCAATTAATCACTTAGCAAATGACTGACAGCATGCAGACAAGGACAGCACAAGAAGGTCAGCGAAGGGTTTTTCTGTGTGCATTTATTCCTGTTCTCAGTGTTCATTCACTTCTTTTCCCCCCCCCCACCTTCCCCCCCCCTCAGCTTGTTCCTTTGGCTCCGGTTTGTCTTCAGAACAGCCGCCACCGCCCCCCCCCCCCCCCAGAATGAATTCCACCCAGTCTCAGCTGGACAACGCCACCATAGCCATGTTCCAGGACAAGACGACCAGCCAGGCGATGTCCGTGGTGTACGTCCTCATCTTCCTCATCAACGTCCCGGGCAACGGCGTCTCCCTGTGGCTGCTGTGGTTCCGCACCTTCCCCAAGACGCCCTCCATCATCTTCATGATCAACCTGACGCTCACCGACCTGGCGGTGGGGCTCGCCCTGCCCCTGCAGATCAGCTACCAGCTGCGGGGCTACAACTGGCCCTACGGCTCAGGCCTGTGCAGCTTCATGACCCTGCTCTTCTACTCCAACATGTACTGCTCCATCCTCACCATGATGGCCATCAGCGTGGACCGCTACCTGGGCATCGTGCGGCCCGTGCAGTTCCGCGATCTCAAGCGGAGGAAGGAGTGCGCCGTGTTCGGGTGCCTGTTCATGTGGGCCGTGGTGCTGGCCGCCCTGTACCCGCTGGCCAGCACCGACCTCACCTACGAGGTCAGGGGCCTCAACATCACCACCTGCTTCGACGTCCTGAAGAAGGACATGCTGCCCACCATTCATCGCTGGGCCATCTTCCTCTTCACGCTGTTGGGCGTCCTCTTCCTCGCCCCCTTCGTCATAACGGTGATGTGCTACGTCAGCATCATCCACAAGCTGGTCCGGACCAGCAAGAGCTACCAGAAGGGCAGGGCCCTGCGCCTGGCCCTCGCCGTGCTCGCCGTCTTCGTCATCTGCTTCACGCCCAACAACGTCCTCCTGCTGGCTCACTCCGTGCGCCGGCTGTACTACGGCGACTCGCTGTACACGGCCTACAAGCTGTCCCTCTGCCTCAGCTGCGCCAACAGCTGTGTGGACCCCTTCATCTACTACTTCGCCTCCAAGGAGTTTCGCCGGAAGCTGAGGCGGGTCCTGCGGCTGGAGGACGTCAGCAGCATGGAGGGCGCCCGGACCGAGCTGAGGCGGGACAGCCTGTTCTCCGCCCGGTCCAACCAGGGCCCCCCCGAAAACGACGAGGGCGGAGCCTCCGTCACGCTGAGGGACGAGCCCGTTCAGCAGCCTGCTTTTTGAGGGCCTTGAGGTGACCTTTTGGGTTTGCAAGGAAATGGAAATTAGGTGATTTTTTTTTTTTTTTTTCCAGCCGGCGTCGTCCTCAGCAAGATGTGCCTTACGGACATGAAGACGGATTATGCGTTTGGATGGACCTGTTTGTATAATCCAAATCATTATGATCAATCTTGATAGGTTCATACAGCCATTTCAGCTTGACAGAGGATTACAGTATTATCACATCTGGGGACAGAGGCATTCTATATTCTAGTGTACTTCTACGTCATCAGTACAATTCCACAAAGGATGAATGCATGCAAGCAGATGGGATTTGCATAACAAGGTGGAAAATTTGTAATTAATTACTTAGAAACACATGCCTCACAGCGCCTAGTGACTGAATGTGAACGAATGGTTGTAACAGTATTTCTAAACTAGCAGTGGGTGCGAGTATAACTTATTTTAAATTCTATGGCCATGAACCAACCTTTTTTAATCAGGATTCTATTTTTGCTTTATTCCAGTTTATTTAACTTCCTCCCTCAAAGGGGCAATACTTGAACATAACTGTAACTCCACCATATTTAATGGTTACACATAATTAGTTTTCTTTTTCCAATGCCTTTAAAAACCTCTGAACACAGACAGATGCTGTTGAGCCTATATGCTGCACCCTTGGCTAAACTTAGTATCATATATGCTACCTGTATAACCTATACATATTCCTCAATAAAAAATGAAGCACTTCTATTTTAACATGTTTAATACACAATAAGGCTATTTTATTTTGTGCTTTTTTGCTTTAAAATGCTTCCGTTTATAAACCCACAGTGGAGGACATTAAGGATACAGTGCTTGAGAACTCAAAGAAGGTTTTTCTTCACTTTCAGAATTGAATGTCTCATATACACTTGCCATAAAACCTCACTTAAATATTTTATGTCATTCTGTTGGATTTTCACTGCTTTGTACAAGCTGGTGATTGTGTGACGGGTGCCTCGTTTGTGTTTTAATAAAGCTTGAACGCAATGAATATTCTCTCTGTTTGATGCCTCTTTGCCCTGAGGTTTCTGGAAGGAGCCCGCATGCACCCAACCTGCACTTTAGTTTAATTAAAATACATGAATATAGTGCAACGATGCTGGAAAATCACTTCATGACTTCAGTGAGAGCAAAACCAAAACCATGCAAATGCAAGGCCAAGAGTCACAGAACACATGATGCTGAAATTACGGTGCTAATTATTTTTATTGGACCGAGGAAGACTTCTCATTGCCGCTATGGTAACGTAATCAACGGCCTTTTTTTGGCCATCTTCATCACCTCCTGATCTGACACAATCCTGGGTGTGATTTAATATCTGTATGGCAAACGCCACTCATGTTTTATCTCTGAAATTTCATTTGCTTACTGGTAGTCATTGGTTTTTTGGGGGGTTTTTTGGTGTGCTTTTCTCCATCACATTTTAGTCAGCAAGAAATATGCCACCGTGCATCACAGGGAAAATCAGAGGTGGTGAGTTCCTCTTTTCCTTTTTCATACTGGATGTGTGTGTGCTATTCAGTTTATATATATGGAATCAGTGTATCTTATAGGGATAAAATGATCTTACTACAAACAAAATGATGCTTCTCACTCCAGGACATTCAAAGACCTTCCTGTGTACAATGATTTATTTGCATGAATAGTTTTTTTTTTTTTTTAGCAAAAATGTGATTAGATAATTAAAATTTTGTAAATTATTTTATTCAAGTGTTTTGCTCTGTTTTTTATTCAAATTAGCACAGATTAGGACTGTCAATTTTACATGAAGATACTAAAGCATGTCAAACAAGAATGCGTTTGAGTAAACCAACGTTTCTGTAATTCACACCTCACAATCACAGATTAAGATGGAGTGAGATCACTGACAGGCGTGAACACTAACGCTAACCTACTATGAAAACAGGAAACAGGATGGAAGGTATGACACATTATCTGTAGGCAAACACAGCCGTGAATCATGTAGAATATAAGCTAAATCTTTTGCACCCTATTGTAGACATCTTTGTTTTTACTCTTGTCATATTTAATGTTTTCATATCGCATAATAATTTTAATCACAGTGCATTGTATGCAATGTAAAACAAAAAAAAAATTACATTTACTTAGACGAGCATAAAAATAAACTGAACTGACATTTTAAAAATGTATTTAAGCAGATAAATATCATCCAGGCTTTGTATGGATGGGGCCATTTTCAAAGACACCCTGGTATCATACGATATTACTATTAACCCCATGAACAGCTTTCATGTATTGAATAACAGAATTACCACAAGATCAAAAAACATCACAAATCTATTATACAACATTACAATGTAAATACAAATGCAAGCAGGAAGCTGAAATCATCGTTTCATTCTATGGAGGAAATGCTCTCACCCACTTGCTTCGAAACACACAGACTATATGGTGAAAACTCACACACACACACACATATACATACATATATACACGTGTGTGTGTGTGTGTATATAATATATACACACATATATACATACATACACACACACTTGTTTAAAGTTTTGCAAACAAAATGTACAAATGCTCTTTGGCAGAAATCTCTGCAAGAGAAGGGTAAATCAAGGCTGGGAAAAACATGGCTGTCAAAACTAGAACATCCTGTGGTTAAAACCTAAATGACTAATCCGATGAGATACTGAATGCACCCTCACCTACCTGCAATGCCACAGTGCATCCTGGAGAAACTGCCGTAGAAAAAGTGAGCATACGCAATTGCGCTGTATGGTAAAGATCAGAATGTCACACAGGTGAAAGTTAGGAATAGCATAATGACGAGAACGGGCCATTCAGCCCAACAATGCTCGGCATTTCCCTGACTAAATTGTAACTAGTGCTCTGATTAACCTACAGGCGCTAGACAGTATCTAACACCGTATCAAGCCTGGTTCTGAAAACCCCCAGAGTTTCGGCCTCCACTACGTGACCCGGCGAGCTATTCCGCACATTGACTACTCTCCGACTCTCGCGGCTACTCTCTCGCGGTGTTCACCAGAAATACATTGACGGTTGCTCCAAAACTGGTCAGATCAAAAAAAACTTACCCCGTGTTCAGCCCACAGACTGTAAAAAATACGTTCAGCCTTTTAAGTGGTATATGTCATACTAAGTTCAGTTATGCGCCTCATGGTTTGCAGGCCATTAGCGTGGTAGCAGTTGCCAGCTGCTGCAGAGCCATGTCAACCACGATCGCAGGTGTCCCCGCATGTCCCTTGATTGAGGCCGTGTGATCTGCAGCAGCTGTTGATCGCAGGTCCTCAATCAACAGCTCAGACCATCATGCTGTGTTATCTTAGTATGTCAAGCAGGCAGACCCCATTTACCATATTTAGCTAGGCTATAGAGCAGTGGTGTCAAACTCGTTGCCATGGAGGGCCGTGTGTATGCAGGTTTTCATTCCAACCAATTAATGCTGCCTTAATTGAGTCCAATTACTCATTCAGCCATATGCGTTTAACTGCATTGAAGCACAGAATATAAGAAAATTTTTATTTAGACAATGCGGGTCACCATAGACGTCGGGTCACCATTGTGCACAAACCTGCATCCCTAATTCAGCAAATAATTTAACTAATTATATAATCAAGATCTGAGGCTGGAATGAAAACCTGCATACACATGGCCCTCCATGGCAACGAGTTTGACACCACTGCTATAGAGTGACAGAGTAATCTGCCTGAAATAATACTAACATTTTGTCACATTTGAAATTGTAGGCTACATGCTTCACAAAATCACCCAGCTGTAATGTAACCTATCGAGCTTTTTTTTTTTGTTGTTGTTAAGATTAGCAGACGCAGATACATAAAGCAAAAAAAGTAATTTTGCTCCAATAATGCCATTTCTGTTTAAACAATAGACTAGGGGTGGCCAACTCCGGTCCTGGGGAGCCGCAGGGTCTGCGGGTTTTTGTTTTGACCTTAAATACAACAACCACTTACACAAAATAAACTAGGTGAGGTGAGTTAACTATGTAATCAACTGCTTTAATTGATCAATTAAGTGCCGAGTAAAAACAAAAGCCATCAGACCCTGCGGCTCTCCAGGACCTCGGTTGGCCACCCCTGCCATAGACTGCAGAAAATATAAACCCGAGTGCACATTTTTATCTTGTCATATTCACCACCATCTTCGCTCTAGTCTCTCCCTGAGATTCACTTCCTGTCTCGCTCTGTCCGTAATGCGCCTGTGCAGAAATTCTTCGTCCTGTTCACAGAACATTTTCAGCTAACTTTTCCCCACTAAATTCTTGAGCAGGTATGATTTTACCGAGCTGAGCAGTGCAATAGTGCATTAATGTGGAGTTAATTTATTAACGTCTTCTAGCATCATTCGTATTTGCACGCAGTCATTGTATCTCACTGGTTACCTAGCCAGCTTAATTCAACTGCATTCATAGTGAGAGAGTAACAGTTCGGTATTTGTTGACTGCACATTTAGGCAATTTTTATTTATTTTAATATGTATATTACTGGATCATTGTTAGCTGCTTCAGAGTTCGCATCACCACACATAATTTAAATTAGGTTGCTTTGCGATATAACCCACTAATATCTTATCGTTTTATGAGCATACTCTGTCATACTGTCAACTGTACGTGCTGGGTTTGACAGTATGGTAGATATTTTTTAATGGATCAGTATTTACTAGAAGGTTTTGATTTCTCACGTGTCCGTCTGTATGCTGGAAAAGGCGATTAACTGGCGTGTTTAACATCAAATCATTTAAATGATATCACTGCCATCGATGTTTTGCATAATACATTTTCGATACAGTTCTTAAGGCTACATCCGCAACTTTTTGAAGGGAACCTTTTGCTGTGCTGTGTTCTCTTGAAATTCAGAAACGTGCATCGCTGTTTGAGTATTAAGCACAGCTAATGCCTGCATTATCTGTCTTGTGAACTTCATCTGTCCAAATCAAACAGACTTTCCCCTTTGACCTACTGTGTTCATACATTCACAAAATTGTTTTGGTTAGTGCCGCGGAGTATGGGGACTAGGACTCTTGTACGGTAAAATGAGCAAACAGGCAAGCCTTGGGAACACACACTGTTTAACAGCACCCTCTGTCCAGAGCATTTTCTGAGACCGCCTTTTAAGTGTTTTTGCATTAATTGTCTTCGCTGTTATTTGGTCACCGAGTATGCAGTCTCGATGAGACGGCCCTCACCCAGGTTTCAGTGAAGTGTAGAGCCGAGCTGAACATAAATCATTTACGAAGAACATAAGTCATAACATGGAGCTGGTTTTAGCTCAGATGCTCGTTGCTAGCTAGCTATTATAGCCAGCCTGATACAAATTCAGCCTTTCACCGTCGATGCGCGGTTTACTGGCTGGTACAGACAAATTATGCAGCCCACAGGCAGACTTCGGATTAGAAGCTATGTAGGCTTACAGGGTGTTATCTGGGTCATACAGAACCTCATACATGTAGGTCATATTTATTTTCTGATCAACAACTTTGACTTTTAGGCTTCGTAAATATCAGAAGGAGAGAGGAAAACAAACACTATGGTGCTGAATCCTGTCATTTCCAAGTTGACTGGCAAGCTGGTAGTACTGGCGAGTGCTTCTCCCAGGAGGCGGGAAATCCTGACCAATGTGGTAAGACTGCTTAAGACTGGGCTTGTGTGATAGATGTATGAATCAAAAAATAAAAAAAATTGGCATTTTAAAGGTTTTAATTTCATTTTTTTTTGTCGCTATCCACCATGTCGCAGGGCTTGAAGTTTGAGGTCGTCCCATCTTGGTTTAAAGAGACCCTGGACAAGGCATTGTTCAAACACCCTCATGAGTATGCAGTGGAGACAGCCAGGCAGAAAGCTCTGGAGGTGGCCAAGAGGATGCCCTGTGTATGTGACCCCTTTTTGGAGTTTCCCCTTTACATCCCAGCAGTCCTAACAATCTGTAAAAAAAAAACTGGATTCCTAATACCTGCCTGTGGCTATTCAGAGAACAGGGCATATGCCTTGCAACAGGTTTAGTTTATTTTCTGTTTCATTGTGTTTATTTGAAGGAGACATGGCAAAATTCACTGTTACAATGGCAGAAACATGCATCTGACTCACTGCAGCGTGTGCTTATAGGAGACTATTTTTCTACATTTTCCTCTTTTAAGATTTGTAATGTGTCAGCTGAGCTCAGTTGGTACACTGCACACCTGTAAATTTAAATGTGTAGCTGGCAGAATTACTGAGAAAAGCACATAACTTGGTGGTCAGTGCATAGAAAAAAACATACAAACTGTAGGTGTTCCTCCACAGTTAATCTCTGGTGCTGATTGTTCTGTTCATTGTATTTTACCCAGAAACACCTAAAAACCCCAGACATTGTGATTGGAGCAGACACTGTAGTGGTAAGTGACGGTGGCACTAAAACAAGGCCTGTTTACACATCCCTTTATAAACACCTGGGGCCTGTATCACAGAAGCAGGATGACTGAGTTAGCTGGATAACTGCGCTGAGTAAAACCCTGTATCACAGAGCAGGATTACTGAGTTAGCTGGATAACTGCGCTCAGTAAAACCCTGTATCACAGCTGCAGGATGACTGAGTTAGCTGGATAACTACACTGAGTAAAACCCTGTATCACAGCTGCAGGATTACTGAGTTAGCTGGATAACTGCACTGCGTAAAACCCAGAACGGCTCTTTTTACTTCTGTCCATGTTCCAGCTTTGGGAGGATTCCGGGTTTTACTCCAGTTATCCAACAATCCTGCTTTGTGATACAGGCCTCTGTTCTTGCTTCGTAAATACTTGCGTATGACACAGATATTTTCCAAAGAGCAATGTTACTGTTTTGCCTCTTTGTGGTGCTTCTAGTTGCAGATTGCATGTTGCTTTAATCAAATCAGTCACATTTTATGATTTTGTTTAAAAATTTTCCCATAAAGCAGGGGGGTGCACAACAAGGGCCAATCCATTTCAGGATTTTGTGTGAACATTTGCCAACATTTATTTAACTAGCCCATTCATATCTTGATCTGCCACGTGTATAAGCGCCAGCTACAGCCGTAGACTGCAAGTGTATCCTAGAGATTTTACTGAGCTCAAGTGCAGGAGTGAAGCAGCATAGTTTATAGAGCTGTCGGAAAACTATATCGATGGTAATCGGTTGGAACAAAAACCAGCACGCAGATCGGCCCTCCAGGACCAGAGTTGTGCACCCCTGCCATAAAGCAATTCACTTAGGCAGGCAAGAAACAAAATATCATCCTTCAATGGAGTTGATTGGACTAAATCGATAACTGAATTATGGATTGAATGCAGGTAATTGATACAGTTTAGTGTTTCCATAAACAGATTTCCATGTAGTCTTTGGATGGTTAGCAGAAATAACACAGTGGAGTTATGTCACCTGTTGGCCTGTCAAGATTCCTTCCGGTACTTTTTCCTCAGACAGTGGACGGATTAATCTTGGAGAAGCCAGTTGACAAGCAGGACGCCTACAATATGCTTTCCAGGTTAGCGTTTAATGTCTGTTCTTTCTTTAATGTCTGTTCAACTATTGTCAGGAACTGGGTGTGAATTTCCTAGAAAATAGCAGGGCTGAACATTGTGTACTTAAGAGAATATTCATGTGTACTTCTCCATGGTGAAGCACCACGGTCTTCATCATCATCATCAGAATATAACACCTTTTTTCCCATTGCATTGAATTCCCATTTGGAATGTCCCATCATACCTGTAAAGTCTGTCCTATCTCTGCAATGTCCCATGACAGTTCAAAGATAACACACCCCCAAACCATGTGTAACCGGCAAGCAGATTTCTGCATTATTTACTCTGCAGTCCAGAAGCTGAGCAGCACAGTGGCTGTTCCTCAGAACAGTAGCACTTCTCCATCTTTCTGTCGGGTGCTTTAGCTGGACCCAACGCCCCCATCGTCACCATATTCTTATAATTTCTCTTTCTTACCTTCCCCATTAGTCATCATATAGGGCTTCCTGCAATAAACTGAGTTTAGAACAACATTGTGTAACAAGACATTTAAGCCAAGCGGAACGGTGTGCAAGAACCGTGAAACACAAGCAGTGGCATGGAGTCAATTACAGGAACTGGAAAAGAAATATTATACATGATGAGCAGAGTGTTCAGTTCTCTATTTTTGTGCAGTACAATGTTAACATATGCATATCACCTTTTGTTAATAACTGTGGGCATGACCTCGTGTGTTTTACAAAGTGAATACAGTATGCAGAATGGTTGATTTTTAATGTGATTTTGTGCTGGATTGTGCCATAAATGAATGTATTTCAGGCTGAGCGGTAAAGAGCACAGTGTATTCACTGGGGTGGCTATTGCCCTCTGCCAGGAACCGGAAGGTAAGAACAAACTGGCAGGAAATGCAAACTTTAAAAAGAGAAAAACAGACAGCACTCAGGAGAATATTACAAACTTCTGTTTTATTGCATCCACGCATGAAGGCCCGACATGCACAAACGCTTTGGCCTAAGCCTTCCTCAGTGTGCTGAATGAGCCAAAACATTAATGAAGAGGTCACGACCCCACATCTAAAGATTAAATGAATCGACCATACACCTTTAATTTATAGTTTGTGGGATTCAGCACCCAATTATTAGTTAATATGCTTGAGTTGAGCACGTTTTTCCATTGATCTTCGAGGAAACGCAAACATAAATGGCTTTTCAGAAAGTGTACTTAATGCCATTTGATTTTTTTTTCTTGTCACAATAAGTTAACGGGAGATTTATTTTAACGGTGTCATGCTATAAACTCTGGTTTTTAGACCCTTGCGGATTTCCAGTAAAACACCAAGATATCTATTTTTGCTTCCAGTGTTTAAAAGTATTAGAACAGGTTGATATAAAAAAAAAAATAACTTTAGTACAGAACCTTTGTTTTTTGTCACATTCCAACTACCTGCGTGATCTTTAAAGTGTGGCACTTTATCATTATTTTTCTCCAGGTAGGGAAGTTGAATACAGAGTCTATGATTTTTATGAAGAGACCAAGGTAAAGTTTGCTGATCTGTCTGAAGAGATGCTCTGGGAATATATTCACAGTGGGGAACCAATGTAAGTACAGCTCCACTGTTTGCCTGTTTTGACCTCCAGGAACTTCATTGATCACTGTGGTTTTTACAGTGTAGAATGACTGAAGTCTTATCAGTTTTTCTGTTACATTTTGGGACACTGTTGAACACTTTGGAGAATGTGAACTTCATGACTTATGACGTTTAGACTTTAGCTCTGCTAAGCTTTTTTTTTTTGGGTTTACTTTGTTTAACAGCCAACCGGAGCAGCATTCTGGCAAAGCCTAGCTCTAACAGAAACCAATTCATTTTAAGAGAACCATGATTGTGGTGTGGGTTTTAACAATAATGACAACTGAATTGCATAATAAACAAAGGCGCCTTACATAAGTTACGCCTGTGGACACTGATCATTTTGCCATTTTGCCCCTCCACTGGATGCTGCCCATCAGGGACAAAGCCGGGGGCTACGGGATCCAGGCCCTGGGGGGCATGCTGGTGGAGTATGTGCAGGGAGACTTTCTCAACGTGGTGGGCTTCCCGCTGAATCACTTCTGCAAGAGACTGGGGCAGATATACGACCGGCCTTCTGAACCCCTGGGGCGAAGCAAACTGACAGAATGTGCAGAGAACCGGAAAACTGTGGGAGATCCCAGCGAGCGCTGTGAAGGCGCAGTACCAGGCTCGGCCAGCGGGGGTGCTGCGCACAAGCCAAACTTTGCTGGGCCACATGGAGGGGATGACCGTAACCCTAACTTTCCGCACAAGATTGTTGAGCTAATGGATGGATTCAAGGCTTCTAAGGTACAGTATCTTGGACTTAAGGCTGGTGTTCTTTTTCTGTTCAGCAAGTTGTTCTTGCTATCAGAAAAATTCTTTATAATCAAAGTCACAAATTTTACCAGGTTTTGTAATAGAGACATGAATGGATAAATTAAAGACATTTTGAGCTCTTATGGGCTTGTCTCTTATATTGAGCTTTGTTTTATCCTGGTGATGTGCACTTTTGCTGAGTGTTAGGCCTGTTTAGATCACAGGCAGTGCTGTGAAATGTCTAAACGCACCAGAAGACTGAATTACCAGGACTCTCTGTAACGTACATGCGGTGGTCTCCGTCTGTCTCAGTGTTTGTTTGTAGCTTCGAAGCTGAAAGTATTTGACCTCCTGACCTCTGCGGAGGGCGTGAGTGCTGCAGAGGTTGCTGGGAAAATCCAAGCCCCTGAGGAGGCTGCGGAGCGGCTGCTGGATGCCTTGGTCTCGCTGGACCTCCTGACCAAGATGAAGCGTGGAGAGACCACAGGTGAGACCGCAGGTGAGACCGACTCACCTGTACACAGCACACCTGGGCTGCTTCCACAGCAGTGAAGATGTCCCTGCTGAAGCATGTTCTCTGAAAGCGTAACAGACTTTACTGTTTCCAGATTTACCTTGTGGATCCCCCAACGGTTTATCTTGTTTTATTGATTTTTAAATGCGTAACCATGGTTTCACAATGGGTGTTTCCTGTGTTAGATACTGCACAGCACTGGTGTTGGCGTAAAGAAGCAGGACATGGCCCAGATGCGGCAGGGTGCTGTGGCGTGGCACTGCGAGTCTGACGGGTTTTTCCCCAGCCTACAGGAACGCGGACGCGGTGAGCCGGTACCTGGTGTCCACCGGGGAGCGGTCGCTGCACGGGTACATCCTGTACTGCAACGAGGACCTCTGGCCCCTGTGCACCCAGCTGGAGCTCGCCGTGCTGGAGGGGGGCCGCCAGTTTGGGAAGAGGCCCAAAGTCGCTTTTCAGGTGACGCTGCAAGCCTCTCCCCCGCTGGGTGGTTCTGGGAGAAAACGACAGAAATAGAGAGCTGGCAGCGGCATGCGAAAGCTGCTGAATCTGTCAGTCTGTCTTAGGCACTGTCTGTCTTTCCAAACTGTTTTGCCTGGGTTATCTGCCGAGTCTGTGAAGCAGTCATAGGTGAGGCCTTCTCAGCGTTTCCCACTGAAGCCACTGATTACAATGACTACATTACATTACATTACAGGCATTTGGCAGGCGCTCTTATCCAGAGCGTCTGCCAGATCCACACATTCTTTGGAACTGCTTACAAACCAGTGGAGATTATGAACTGTGTATGGGTGCATGCACGTGTGTGTGTGAGTAATGTTTCTGCACTTTGAAAGTGTTTTGTTGAGATTTTCACATGCATGTCTATATTTTCAGTGTCCAAGTGGTTATGTACTTTGTGTTTCAAAGCTGTATACATATTATAAACACGAATAGATTGGAGTTTGGGGCTGTTATGGTAACTATAGTCATTGTCTATTGACGGCTGTGAAATTGTTGTATGATCTGATTAACTGAGGCCAGGCATGCTTGGCACAGAGAAATGTAATCTGCAGGTTGATAATTCCTTTTAGAGCAGGGCCACTTAGCTGTGGCTGAGTGGTTATTGTGGTTTGTAGAAGATGTGTTTCTTCTGTCATAATTAACGCTGCCATATTTGTGTGTTTTTGCTGATTAAGGATGACCATTACAGCGATAAGGACAGGAGGCTGAGATTCATGAAGGGCATGCACAGTATCGCCATGGTGACGGGAGGCGACGTGGCGACGGCCTTTGATCTCTCTGGCTTTAAAACAGCGTGTGACCTGGGAGGTGGAGTACAGCATGTGCTTATTATGAACTACATTTACGCCTCATGCTTTCTGGTGTATTTCATCATCACCAGCACACACACATCAAATCCTGTACATGATTATTACTCCAATGGACTCTAATAGCGCAGAATGCTGAGAAGCAGTGTCCCTCGGTCTGTATGGAATTATAGAAGGGAGTAGGGGGACATGATAGAGAATGCCTCTACAGGACGAGCCAACGCTCGGTGGTAGTGATGTCATCAGGGATGCCAAGGCACTATTAAAAAAGAGTGGGGAGGTTCCTTGGTATCGTGGTCATATTCCTACATTGACACTCTAAGTCTGACTGTCTACTTATGCCCTCTTATTAACTTCCACCTTAACTTATGGTGAGTATCAATGACTTCTATGGGTCACCCAGGTGGTTGATAAACACTGGTGGGTGTTGAGGTGAATCACCCCCCACCTTTTCATTGTAGTGCTTCTGGATCTTTTAAAACTGCCGTGTAAACGTAATTCACTCTGAAATCCCAACGTTATTACTCTTCTTACCCAGGGTGCACTGGGGCCATGGCCTACGAGTTCACCAGAGCGCATCCTGGATTGTCAGTAACAGTCTTTGACCTGCCTGCGGTTGTCGAAATGAGCGGAGAGTTCTGCCCCGAACACCAGGACACCAGCAGGGTCACGTTCGTAGCCGGTGGGTTCCACTGTTTTAGCAGTCACAGTCATTATTTCCTGAGCTGATCACACTCAAAAATGTTATTCTTAGTGGCACAGTAGACGTACTTGAAAATTGTACGAATACAATTTATAAAATCTTTGAACACAATACTGCTCTGTGCTCTATTAATGTGTCTTGGAGGGCCACAAGTGTTAGCAGGCTATCAGCTTGTTTTCACCACCCACCCACAAATCGGCTTTCCAAATCAGCGTGCACTTGTGTGTGTACATGTGCGTGTGTGCGCATTTGAATTTGGATATGGAATGTCGCATCTATGTTTAGAGAACCACCAAACAAGGTTGTAGAGCTGACTTTGATTTTCAATGTCCAAACAGGGGACTTCATTACAGACGATCTTCCCAGAGCAGATCTGTATATCCTGGCAAGAATTCTACACGACCTCTCCGATGAGAACGTAGACCTGCTGTTGAGTAAATTGTCAACAATATGTTCTCCAGGTAAGGTGTTTCCTGGAGAAACTCTCAATTTTATTTGTCTGTTCTTTAACTGTAATGATTGAAATATTATTCCCAGTAGATTTTACACAATTCAAAAGTGCAGCAGTGCTTAATCTGTCCATTGGGAACCTGCTCAATAAGAATACATATATATATAAAAAATAAAAATTACGGGTAGGTTTGCAGAGTAAATAAGTGTAGGTAAAGCTAACGCTAACGTTCGCATTGACGCAGGCTGTGGACTGCTGGTGTCTGAGATCTTCCTGGACGACCAGAGGAGCGGTCCAAGCAGAGCGCTGCTCCAGGCTCTCAGTATGACCGCGGGGAGACAGAGGAGTGCGGCTGAGTACCTCCTCCAGATGAACAAGCACGGCTTCTCCCAGGCACGCGTCAGACACACGCACAACTTCCTCGACGCTCTCCTTTGCATAAGAGAATGACTTTTTTTGTTTGACGTGCCTGCCAATTTGTTTGTTTTTTTTTTTTTTGATGGCATCCACATCTGGATTCACATACTGTCGGTCCCTTTGTGATTTATATGATCTGCATCATTTTAAAGCCATCCCTGTCAAAGCCTAATATAATGTTGAAATAATAATGTCCTCAACATTGCTGCTGTGTTGTAGGGACGTTGTGAGGACACTGATGCATTAACTGGAAAGCATCAACTCTGTGGCTCTTTTCCAAGTACGCAGATGTTGAGGGCCCTCTTTGTGTCACTGTCATCTGTTGAAATAAATCAGACGTGTGGCATTATTTCACTAAAATCTGTAGGTGGGCTGTCCACTAAACCAGAGGTAACCTGAAAAAGGTTGCTAATGTATTAATGATTCCATGAATTAAATATTTTGACTTTCGATTAAAGTGTGAAAACCATGTCAGGTTTACACATTCTTGTTAATATTGTAATTGCCCATATTTATATATTATGATGATTCCAAGTAGCCATATTTCAGATATAGATGATGTAATGGCATTGTGTTAAATAGCCACTACAATGCTGCTTGTACTGTGAACCGTTAACCATTTTATTGAGGTTTTCAACCACAGGATGCTAATTTTTTTTTTCTAAATAATTAAAATCACATCCGAAATCCCACCCAAATTTGGAATGTCCAGTTCACAAACTATGTACAAGCGTGCTCATTAGCACCAACTCCTGCTGGCTCGGTGGAGCAAAGACAACTCGCGGTTCCCCTCCGAAACACACGGTGCCAGCCAGCTGCTTCTTTTCACACCGCAGCCACAAGCTACACACACGGAGCGGGGGCGGAGGA
Source organism: Anguilla anguilla (assembly GCF_013347855.1). Taxonomy (NCBI): domain Eukaryota; kingdom Metazoa; phylum Chordata; class Actinopteri; order Anguilliformes; family Anguillidae; genus Anguilla; species Anguilla anguilla. Next base: position 34,845,320 of record NC_049215.1, on the reverse strand, counting down.
GACCCAATCATACCTGTGCCCAGAGAGGAAGCCACGGTCACCAGGATGGCCACCAAGGGGTTGCTTGAGCAACGAACACTGCTATCCCCGCTGCCTGAATCCCTCCCCCTGTATCCCTTTTTATGATGTCCCTGCAGGGCTGTCGGCCGTTCGACGATGTCCTAGGTCGGATTCGATCCGACGTGGATCCGTACCTACTCGTGCGTGCACTGCAAGCGGTGCTTTTACCGAGTGAACTACCCAGCAGCCCGCGGCCCAATGCTAATTCTACAGGGGTGTTTTGCGCAGATAAAGGTTTGGGAACACCCCCTGCACCCCTGCAGGCTAATCCATTAGTGTCCATTAGAACCTATTTTGTCTGACAGTGTGAGCTGTGCTCTGGGCAAAGACACCGGATAAGAGGAGGGCAGGGCCAAGCAGAGGGCTGTGAATATGCCTGTGCAGATGTGGGGGGAATAGTGGAACCTGCTGCAAGTGCACAGATCTGCAGATGTGCACATCTGTCACTCCAGAAACTTTCTTACTGCCATTTTAGCTATCAAAGTTTAGTCTAAACAGTGTTTCCCCCCCTTTCTGATTGTCATTTTAAGCAAAGTGGACAATAAAGTTGAATTGGCTGAATCCAATTGGACAAAGTGTTTGTGTTTTATTATTGTGGATCATGCTATGTCAAATGCATTGAGCAGGTGGGTAATTCATTAAGATAATATCTCATGATTATACAGAATTTATTAATGTCCTGTACAATGTCCTTTATAAATGCTTTATATGGTGGCCAACAGAAGACCATATAAATATAGAGGTTTTTTATGTGTACGTATATATTACCAGATTATTCTTTTTCAAAATCATGTTAAATCTTATTTTTTGGTCAGAACTATGTGCAGCATGCAACCTGGGACCACTGGGAAAGAAGTAACACAACCAGCACAATATAAAACTAACATTCATGTTGCTATAAAAGCTATACAATGCTATAAAATGCCCAGCCTCTGGAACCATAAGAGCTATGTAACTACAAACTACCTTTGGGGTCACTTGAAATGTCTTGTCTGCTTTTAGGTCACAAAATCCCCAAATGTCCCAATACCAGCCACTCTTAAGACTAACGGTGGTCAGAGACTTCTATAAATAAAATTAAAACAGCAAAAATACAAAATCAAGTCCCATTTGAATGACAGAGACTACAACAGAAATATATTGGAATGGTAGCCTACTCAGCGTTAATGATAGATATATGAATATAAATTGGAATTGTAGCATCAGCAATATTTTACAGTAATGTGCCGGCACATTTGGTTTGCAAATCCAATGTGTCCCTCCAATGTTTAGTGAACCCTTATCACATATTCTGGGAACGCCTCACTGAACGCAATGATGTTCCTAACATGCTATGCATTCAGTGGAACGCCTGAGCATCATTTGACGTAACACAGAACTGTACAAGAACAGCTATTTTACATTTTCTGTCTCTGCATCTCGCGATACGTACGAGGGTCGTGTTAATCTCCGTGAGAAATTCAGAGCGTCCATTTTGTCCGGTATTTTACGAGCAGGGTCACAGCAAAGACACATCTGGGTCCAAGCGCATCGCATCCTCAACTGTCAAGCATAGCTGTGTTGGCTTAGGTAGTGGACACTCATCACAATTCACGACTGCAATGGCGGATGCGGCTATTTCATTTTTAAAGGATTTTTTAGCAGGTGGAGTTGCTGCTGCTATTTCCAAAACCGCAGTAGCACCCATTGAAAGAGTCAAATTACTGCTGCAGGTAAAATTTGCATCGTAGGAGTGGGCTGTGTTTGATGATGAGGCTACGGTGCTGCGGTTAGTTGGGCAATGTAGTTAGCTAGCTAGAGCTAACGTTATATAGCAAGGGCAACACCCCTCCTAAATGATGATCAATTAAGCTTATAGCCTTGGTACCAAAGTTGCATTCGACAATTCACACTTTTAAAATGTTTAACGGTTAGCTAATTTTCGCTAAAGGTTGCTGTAGCAACGCTTTCGGCATTCTCCTTGAGGAGTCGTATTGAAGTAATGTTAATTTGCCTCTCGTTTAGTGCATCATCTGTGCTGTGATTGTAGCGTGCTTCGCTAACATAACAAGCCAGATTGGCTTAGTAAAGTTATAACATTTTGTTCTTTCGCTTTTGCTCAGTGTGCTAAAAAAAAGAATTGTATTTCAGTTTCTAGCGAGTGCTAACTAGCGAATCAGCACATCTTGCCGCAGCCCGTATCCGCTACCGCGCATTGCATCTGCGTCCTGACATCCTGCATTTATCTGCAGTGCAGTGTAGGCCTGTCTCGTTCGTAGCCGGCCAGTCTATAGTGAGAACATGCAGTAAGAAATCGCTTTCACATTACGTTATCTAGTTATCTAACATTGTATCTCTATTTTGCTAAATTGATTATTTAATTTCTAGCAAAATTGCAAGCGCAGTATTGTTTTTGATTATATAGGAAAGTTTTCTGTCTAAATTACTGTTGCTTGCAGCAGTTAGGCCTAGGTAATCAGAAAAAAATCCGTGTCGTTCTTTTAACCTTGATTAAACCTCGCACATTGATTTTCCAGTTACCCAATTTACTAAACTTGTGCTGTAGCTGGTTATCTAGTTAACGTTTGCTGACTTGTGTTATTGCAGCTTGTGGCTATATCCGTTTAAGATCAAAATTACTGGAAATTCTACTGGCCTGCAAAAAAGCAGCACAAGGCTCACTTACAGTATGAGTGTGTATCAAATATTTCTAATACATTTAATGTTTACCTGTCTTGTTCTAATACAACCTACACATATACACTATATGACCGAAAGTATCTGTACACCCCTTGGTCTGGGGCTGCTTTCATGGTTTGGGCTAGGCGCCTTAGTTCCAGTGAAGGAAAATCTTAATGCCACAACAAACTATGATATTCTAGACGATTCTGTGCCTCCCCAACCGTTTGGGGAAGGCCCTTTGCTGTTTCAGCATGATAATGCCCCCTGGCACTCAGCGAGGTCCATACAGAAATGGTTTTGTTGAGAACGGTGTGATAGGACTTGACTGGCTTGCACAGAACCCTGACCTCAACCCCACTGAGATCACTTGGAAAGCCAACTGCGAGCCAGGCCTGATCGCCCAATCAGTGCCCGACCTTCATTAATCCTCTTCTGGCTGAATAGAAGCAAATCCCTGAAACAATGCACCAGCATCTAGTATAAAGCCGTCCCATAAGAGCGGAGGTTGTTATTGCAGCAAAGGGTGGATTAACGCACTATTAACGGCTACAATTTAGGACGAGATGTCGGTTGTCTGGTTTCCACATGCTTTTGGCCATATAGTGTATGTTTAATTCTAAAAGTGTGCCTTTTGTCTATACGTTACGTTAGAGGCACCCAGAACTAGAACAAATCTGGGTAATACCGCTTTTAGCACATCTGCGCCTTATATGTGGAATAAATGTCAGGATAAACTTAAGCTAGATTGCCTTATCCCGATCGAGTCCTTCAAGAAACTAGTGATGGGCATGATACTAAAAGAGGCCGAATGTACTTGCCTTTAGTGATAAATTAGGACAATCGGATCATTATTCCCTGCCTTATGTCCTTTTTAGGTTTTTTAATGTTTTTTCCCTATATTTGCGCTTGGTGTATGTGAATTCCTTGTATCTAAACTGTAATTTATGTTTTGTAAAACTGTCACTGTAAATGTTTATATTGTAATCAGGGCTGCTCTGAAAGAGAGACCTTGGTCTCAGTGGGACTTCCCTGCAATGAAGGTTTCAATCAATCAAAAAACATAATGACGATGTTTTATTAAATGGCAATTGGCAATGATTGTTTCTGCACGGTTACATTGGCACACAACAGATTTCAGGTAGAGCCCGTTTAACTGCTCCACCTTCTGTCTTTCAGGTGCAACATGCCAGCAAACAGATCAGCGCAGACATGCAGTACAAGGGCATCATCGACTGCGTGGTGCGCATCCCCAAGGAGCAGGGCTTCGTCTCCTTCTGGCGCGGCAACATGGCCAACGTCATCCGCTACTTCCCCACGCAGGCCCTCAACTTCGCCTTCAAGGACAAGTACAAGACGGTCTTCCTGGGCGGCGTGGACAAGCACACGCAGTTCTGGCGCTACTTCGCGGGGAACCTGGCGTCGGGGGGCGCCGCGGGGGCCACCTCCCTCTGCTTCGTCTACCCGCTGGACTTCGCCCGAACCCGCCTGGCCGCCGACGTGGGCAAGGCCGGCGCGACCCGAGAGTTCTCTGGGCTCGGCGACTGCCTGGGCAAGATCTTCAGGTCGGACGGCCTGAGAGGCCTCTACCAGGGCTTCAACGTCTCCGTGCAGGGCATCATCATCTACCGAGCGGCCTACTTCGGCGTCTACGACACGGCTAAAGGTGAGAGGGCGTGGCTATTCAGGGTTTGTTCAACTATTTGATTTGTCGCGGTTGTCAATGGGAAAAAATATAATCCAAATTGTCGAGGAAATAGTTGATAAGGACCACTGTGCTAAGTCACTATTTATTACCCTTTATCATCACATTACATTATATGCGATAAGTACATAGTTATTACATGTCAAAACTATATGCTTATCTCATTCTACACTGATACAGTCGTGTGCATATTCTTGTTGTTCCTGCTTAAGTGAAACATATTTATCTTACGGCTGGGCAAAACCTTAAGGGTAAACCGTCTTCCACATAATTCAGTATCCAGCGATCAAAAAGATAAGTAGAAAACCCTGCTGTGGATTTGTGGATTGTTCAACGATGTTTTATATTTTACAGCCTGAATGCTGGAGTGAATGCATATTTCTCCAGAGTGAGACTTCATTTACACAGAAACCTCTGTATAGTGCTTGAGAATTTAAAGTAGGGTTTTACTGCTTGCATAACTGATTATGGGAAACATTGAATATTTGAGTGTCAAAGCACTGGAATTGTCAATCTCTAATAGTCATCCACAGATTGTCCCTTGCTTATGCCTAATTCAGGAATTTAGTTCCTTTTCATGTGACCCTGGATTGGGCATAGAAATTATCCCTCAGACGTTGAACAGTAAGTAGCAGGACTTGACCTGTGGTGACCATTAAAAATGAGCACGTGTTATTTCTGTCTGTAGAGTAGCAGTCCATTACAGACACTGTGTAATTCCATCGTTCTACACAACTGCACAACTACACAACTGCTTCGCAGCTACTACTTCCCAACTGTGGAGCATGTTGTCCTGAAAGTTGTGACTCCTGTCATAATTCATAACTGACAGATGAAGCATGGCTTTTGCCTATTTGATGTATGCTACCATTCCTCAAATATAATGTGATCCAAAGTGTGTAGTTTACAAGATAAAGCTAAATCCATATTTTTTGTATTAAGATTGGCAATTTATTAATGATAAATAATACAACATAAACGTATTATGTGTGATATTAAATACAATTGTACCGACGTAAGGCAGAAACAGTTATCCAAACTTTCATGAGAAAGTTTTTATTCTAGCAAATAAAGAATAACGGGCATTAAGATCAGAGTAATATGAAGTGTATTTTATAAAAAAAAGTGACAAAATGCTGACGCACTTGTTGTGGGTAATTGGTGACCACATGCTAATTAGAAAGGATAGGCGTGAATAAACAAGTAAAGAAAAAAATCACTAAATCTCAAAGCAGTCAAGTGTGACAGTTGTGAACATCTTTTCTCTTTTTTTTTTTTTGGTTCTGGTAGGCATGCTTCCGGATCCCAAGAACACTCACATCATGGTGAGCTGGATGATCGCACAGAGCGTCACAGCCGTGGCGGGCGTGGTGTCGTACCCCTTCGACACCGTGAGGCGTCGCATGATGATGCAGTCCGGCCGTAAACAAGGTAACGGTCACCGCGGCGACCTGCCAGACACCGATCCGTCTCAGGACCGTGCGCCAGCTTCTGCTCTGCGTTTAATTAGCTCAGTCCTGTCTCGCTCCGACATCTGTGAACGTTTTAAAAGCGCCAGACGTAGCCACAGACTGCAGGTGCATCCTAAAGGTTTAACTGTGCTGAAGTACGGAAGCGAATGTGCATATTTTATAGAGCTGTCAGAAAACTGAAACGAAGGTAATCGGTTGGAACAAAACCCGGCACGTGGATAGGCTCTCCAGGACCGGAGTTGTGTGCCCCTGCCTTACAGCACCTCGCCGTGATTTAATAACCTCTCCTGGGTACACTGCTGTGATAGTGGTGTGATTTCGCACGGCTTAAATCGAGGAGATCAGAAATGCGTTTTACTTGCTGTTGCGATGCATCACTGTCTCACTGAAGGCTGCATCGCTAACATTTAACGTGACGAGATAAAATCTGAACCGAATAGTTTGCACCTGCTAAGAATGAAGATGAGACCCCCCCCCCACCCCACCCCAGAAAGCATTTATATGGCTATGGTAAAATAACAGCTCTCAGTTGTCCATTGTAACTGAATACAGTACTAGTGCACAAACCTTTGAATATTCGTACTCAACTCAGTACTTTATTATACTCACTAGAAGTGTGTATAATAAATAATTTGTATGTCTGAAATTAGAAAAAGTTCTCACATTTCATTATGTATTTACATAGCAACTGCCTTTTTCTAGGCAACTTACACATTCAACACTTTTACTGATTGCATGTTGACAGGGTTATCTGAATTCAGGCTGTAAATGCAGCTCCTGATTCTCAGATTGAATATACTGTGGCTTTAAGCACTATGCCACAATACATACACTCTGTCACAAACTACACAGCTACTATTCGATGGTACACAGCGTATAAACCTTGTCTTCCAATGCGCAGCCTCTGTCTTTCAGTGCCTGTGAGACACACTTAATCATACCCTGCATGACCGCTGTTGCACACAACATGTGCACAGCGCACACGGATAATTCCTCCTGGTGAATTATGCTTCCATTATCCCTTTAAGGTGTGAGGTCACAAATATGCAATTAGAATGTTGTCTTAACAGAACATTCTAATGCTGACGTCACAATCACTGCTGGTAACTGAATGCAATGGAGTTCTAGAACACTGAAAAAAACATTCTAAAAAAAAATCTGCTCTTCGGAGGGTCAAACCTGATTTGGGGCCTCTCTCTCTCCACACAGCGGACATCATGTACTCCGGCACGCTGGACTGCTGGCGGAAGATAGCGCGGGACGAAGGCGGCAAAGCGTTCTTCAAGGGCGCCCTGTCCAACGTGCTGCGCGGCATGGGGGGGGCCTTCGTGCTGGTCCTGTACGACGAGTTCAAAAAATATGTCTAGGTTAAACCCCCCTTCAGTAGCTCGGACAATAAAGAATATAAGAATACCTGGTACTACTGAGGCCTGTTACACTCACACCAAGTCCCTCATTTCCAGTAGAGTATATCTGGGGTCCTGGTCATATTTAGCTGTAGTGGCCAACAACGTCCTCAAATTGTTGACCTGTGAACTTTCCGTTTTAGGCACTATGTACTTAATTTTTGTTCTGTTGACCTTTTTTGCACAACTGTCAGGAACGCAAGTTCTTTTGACCTGGGGCATTCAAAGATAATAAAAATATTGGGGAAAGAAGCCAACAGATTTCTGAATTTTTACATTAATTTAATGAACGTCATTGTTTTTTTTGTTTTTTATCAGTAATGCTTAAAATCCATATACTGATGTCCAGAGTACAGTACAATAGTGCATGTCTGAACAGTTCTACAGTGTCACTGTTTCTTGCAATGAGAGTATTCCTCCTCTAGATGGTGCTCCATGTACAGTAAAGATTAATTTCTAAAATATTGGCTCTGCTGTTTGAGCTACTCCAATCTTGTCAATAGTTGAACATAGGCAACATTAACATAGTAAGTTCTAAAACATATGGTTATAACTAGACTATCAATTAAAATGCATGATATTATTCCTTATTGTTTTTCGCCGACCAAAACTACAAAATATGTTGGGAAATTGTGGATTTTAAAAAATAATACAATGAAAATGGTAATGAAAAGTATATGAATAACCTTTACACTTTACCATGAAAGGGGAGAAGTGGAAATGTTATTTATATGCTTAATCTCTTCTCCAAATGACATTCCTGAATAGTGCTGTATTTATTAATAAAGGTGACAAATCATGATGTTTTGGTCAGTTTGCAAAATACTGGTTTGGTTGCCCCATTCTGCACCTCTCTCCCATTTCTCATGCTTGGGTCAGACATCAGTACGTTTTGGTTGATCACAAAAACACTTTACTGTAATCTATTACAGATGTTCTACCTGTAGAGTAAATTAGCATCTGTTCTCGAACCTCTTAGTGCAGGTCAGGGCCACGGTGGCAAAGGGGCACGCAGAGCAGCCCAGACGTCCCTCTCCCCAGCGCGACTTCCGCTAACCCATCCCGGTGGATCCCCAGGCGGGCCCAGGCCAGATTTTGGATATAATCCCTCCGGCGTGTCCTAGGTCTGCCCCTACGTCTCGTAAATTAGCAGTGATAATTTACCAGTAAAGTCTTCTGTGCCTGTCCTTCCACAAGAAGGTTGGTAGAAGGATGGATGTGATGTAAGGAAGTGATGGCATGTTTCCATGAACCAAAGAGGTTATACCCTTGGTTACGACTGCATAAAACCCTGAGCAACATAGCTCTGCTTGTGAGTTTGACAAGTAAACTGATAAATGAAAAATAACTAAAAGGTTCAGATGACTATGATTAGGCCGCTTCTTGAGCACGATATTCTAACTCAATTTAGCGCATCAGCGCACATCAGATGCCCCGCCCCTCGGGCGCGCGCATGTTGTGTCACAGCATTGGCCATAACCTTAGCCGATTCAATCCCCGATATCATGCATCCCTAAATATTACTGCATTTTTCCACCCCATATTGAAGACACGGTGGGGGTTGCTACGGAAACAGAAGCAGAGAACAGTGGGCACGGCTCAATTTATTTATTCAAAGTGAAAATCCACAGGTAAGCATCACAGGTGGGCTGCAGGAGGAACGACTCCCAAGTGCGCTCTGTCCTCGTCAGTCAGTCAGTCAGTCAGTCATGGAGGGGAGTCCGTTTCCCTTCCCCCTCCAGGGGCGGGGCTCCTGTCCGCGCCCGTCCCGTCCCGTCCCGTCCCGTCCCCGAGGCCGTCACGTGCTGGTGTCGGACATGGAGGTCTCCAGCATCATGTCGCTCTCGAACATGAAGCACTCGGGCGGGAGCGAGCGGGGGAAGGCGGGCTCGGGCGGCTTGTCCGGGTTGGCGGGGGACGTCTCCAGCGCCATGATGCCGCTCTCCTCCAGCGGCTGCGTCCGGCTCTCACCCGCCTCCGCCGACGTGTTCAGCACCTCCATCAGCGCCGGCGTGCTCAGGCCGCCCCGCAGCTTGTCCTTAATGTCCGTCCCTGAAACGTTCAGGCGACACGTTGCTGAGCAACTCACGGGGGCCTAGTGTAGTCAGCCGGCTTTCCAAATGGATGCCGCTTTGTTTTTTCTTTTCTTATTATTTTTTCTCGAGCTCAGATTGACGATCATGCACGTTGTCACGGTAGCCCATGGAATGCCGCATTGTTATAACGCGGGACATTTTAAAATTTGCGTTTTCTATTTTTTTAAGCAACTCACTTGTGTTCCGATAAAAATTCAGAACATTTCTGCCATGACATGCCACCTCACAATAATAACACAAATTTATATCGTTAATAATTTTATTACGACACTTGTAACAGAAGCTAGAGGAAATGGCTGGATCAAATAAAATGTTGTGCCCTAGGAGCGATTTCAGCTTTAATATACTCATGTTGCGCACACTAGCTAGAGCATGACATCTCGTTCAGACTTTTATTCAAATTAAGCGCTTTTTGTTTGAGTCTCGCAGTGATACCAACTGTGTAAATAAAGGTCCATAAACAGCAGAAATGTCAGGCACCAAAACACGCAAACTGGCTCAAAGAAATGTGTAATTATTTTGTTGTGGTTCGAGTCTAGGTCATCACCCGTTGTAATCTTAAAAACCTCGTAATATTAGTTTATAGAACGCAGTGGAATTTTTTACCTCTGCATTTTGGCTCTTTTCTTTGCCTAAAAAAACAGAATTCTGCAGAATTAACGCAACCACGGTGTAATGAGAAGATCGGTACTGATAAAGTTTTATTATTTTTTTTAACAGAAGATTGGTGGTCATGCTACTGCAATACATTAATATAGGGGGCTTTCAGACGGAAAAAAGTGACGAACAAATCTCACCTATATATGCATCGGTTTCTCCGATGTACATCTCGATACAGTGGCCGAGCATGGTCACAGAAAAGGTATCGTCCCGCTTGAGACCAAGTGCCTGACAAAAAGGGGAAGGCAAAAAAATTAAGAAATATTCTACAGAAATAAAAAAGGTCAAACACACGTTTTATTGAAGGAAACCTTTTTTTTCTTTCGTGGAGTTGGACATGGAGCTGGATTAGACCAGATTATGAGCCAGGGGGACACAGCTACTCTGTTGTGTACCAAACGCATAAAAAGCTTGTTTTTGGTGCTTACCGTGTGAAAGTAGTCGATGGCGTTCTCAAAATCCCCCATAAGGCTGTGCACATATCCTATGGCGGAGTAGGTGGAGGCGTGTTGGGGGATGAGCACCAGGGCCTGCCGGTGGTACTCCAGCGCCTGGTCGTACTTCCTGCCGAGAAAGCCGCACCGTCAACGGCACAAACATCGCCTTCCTCACACAACTTTACCAACCGCGAGTTTCCTTTGATGGAGGAGAATCAGTTGTACGACTGAGGTAACGCACGGGCAAAACGCAATTCTGGTCAAGTTTGACACGGCAGCAACGAAAAATCTTTGCCGTTATTAACATCGATTTTAACGAAAAACGACATATTACATGCGCCATTATTTTATAATACTCGTTTTATAATAACATCTCTTCAATATCAAATTCAGGCACAACAGTAATGTCGCAAAACGAATATCAAAATGACACTGCTGGTATGAGATGTAGCTATTATTTGTAGCAATAGATTTTTTAAAAAGTCTCCTTTAAACAGCAATACATATAGCTGGGTTCTGACAGGCCATATCACAAACAACGCTCCTACCAAACGCACACTTACTTTAGCTTTCGACACACATGACCCAAGTTGTTCAACAAAGGCTCCCATTTGTCCACAGTAACCTGAAAGCAAGCAGACAATCGGCTACATAAAAAACACAAACGTCAATCCATCGGTAACGTACGCAACAAACTGGCCACAGCAGAAACCAGCCTTGCTTTTCCAACAGAATTAAGAATTCACATTCAAAAAAAGACTAAAAACGGCAACTTAACCGATGAACAATGTTACGACATCAAATTCCAAACCATAGTTACCTCGTATCCAATCGCTTTCATTTTCTCCATAGCGTCCAGAAATAGCTTCTCTGCCGTTTTCCAGCTAGACCATCACACGCAGCAAAAAAACAAAAACAGAAAAATAAGTCGTGTTTTTACTTTTTAAAAAATTTTTAAGTAATGACACCTGTTTTCGCTCTGTTGCGGACGCGGCCTCGCGTAACGGGCGAGCCCCTCCCCACTCACTCTCCGTTCTGGAAGGCCACCACCGCCACCTCGTGGATGACGAAGGGGTCCTCCGGAGCGATGCTCAGGGCCTGGCTGAAGAAGCGCTCGGCCAGCTTGGAGTTGTTGGTCAGGCCGTACTCCAGCCCGATGTACAGCATGGGGAGGTGGCACCTGCGTACACGGGGAGATCGAATCAGGGGTTCACACCCAAAGAAACACACACATAAACCTCAATACCGCTACTACAAGGTTTACAGTTCAAAACCTTCATCTTTTATTTCTTTTTAATTTAATCTTTATTTTACCAGAACGATCAATTAAGAACATATTCTTACGCACAATGATGGTTTGGCAAAATAATCCATCCAAGAATAGAAGAACAATTCAACACAACTTGCAAAAGCTTACTCGTATAAATCACACCCTGAGCAAATTCTAGGACAACACAAGCGTTTGTGAAGAGGGATAAAAGCATAAAACTTTTCGTTTTGAAAGGCAAGCAGGAGTCCGTACTGGTTGCATTTGTATTGTACATTTACATGCGGCAACAGCATCCCAGTTACTGAACGCATGCACTGTGCCTGTCATCGGACCTCCCAGCTACCTGCAGTGGCCATAGCTAGAAGGCCGTCTGTGTCACACACACACACACACACACACACACACACACACACACACACACACACCCTTTCATGAGCTGAGCGGCAGTGAAGTACGCGGCCATGGCCTGATCGTGCTCGCTCTCCACGGCGAAGGAGTGTCCGTAGGCGATCCAGGCCGGCCCGTACGTCCTGTCCAGAGTGGTGGCTTTGCTGCCGGAGAACACACACACAAGCATTAACACAACTTCAACAAAGATCCTTAACACCACAGGCCACGGGATGCCTTAACACTGCTCTCTGCTGCTTTTCATTCTTACCCTGCACTTAATCAATTAAGAGCAGGTGATGACACAGTTAACTCACTTCACCTGGTTACCTGGGTCTGAACTGGGTGCTGATTTTATGGGGGGGGGGGGGGAAAGCAGACCCCTGCCTTAGCCTATCAGAGCCCGAAAGCCAAATGCAAGACACACACTCAGGAGGCATTTAACAGTATGAAAAGACTGAAGGTGTGCAACATTAGCTGGCCTGTACAAAGGAGCAGCTCATAGCATTTCAATCCCTCATTAGTCATTAACAATGATATCTGCCCATTACATTCTGAAGACAAGCATTTGGATACATGTGCTTTTCTCCTATTATTATAATGTGTAGTATCTGCAAGTATGCTTTTGTAAAATTTCTGCCCAGCATATCTAAATATGAGGACATTTATTTTTTAAAAATTATAGATTTGCTGGTCTACGACAGCTCTTACCTGAGATATCTACGTGCATGTTCATTTTTATGGCCAACCATTAAATAGTAGCATCCCACTGCAAACCAGGACACCTGTGGAGAACATTGAGCAGGGGCAGTTACTCCCTGTCCTCTATGCAGGCATGAAGATGAGACCTTCTTAGAAGTCACAGTTAGACTGCGTCACCAGCCATCAAACAAAAATCCAACCTCGACACATGAATCATCGGTCATTTGCAAACCGAGGTTTGTGACACAGGGACGGCACAAGAACATTGAAATAGAGGAAGAAAACACTACTTACAGGACTATTTGGGTACAAATCCACCAATTTATGAGAGAGGTAAAAGAGTTCTGTGGAAATAAAGAGTTGCACATCACTATAAATACCAGTTAAAATGCATATGAAAAGAGTTCTATATCACACAAGGGGCAAGTGAGTAAAATGCACTTACCATTTGCTTTGCTAAGCTCAACCAGTGTTCCTATGTGCACAGGTAGACAGTTAGCATGGAATGGATCTTTCACCATAACCCTTGAGAAAAGGAAAAAAAAAAACCTTCAAAACAAAGATCACACACACTTGTCTCATATCAGGGTCAAACTCCAAACTTATACAAAGTTCTCCTGACATTGTTTATCCTGAAACATCATCAATCATCTTTCACATTTTTACAAAATTACACGCAGTATCTACTTTTAGCTTTTATTTTGAATTATTAAATGACTGCGTGGGTGGCTGAAGTCCAGTGTGAACTGCAGTGGCTGGGGGAGAGGGACGGCTTGTGTTCATTAAGGGGGACAAGCGGAGCGCTTACATGGACGTGAGCTTGTAGCACATTTTGAAGTCACAGTTGTAGTAGTGCCTCTCTGCTTGGGAGACAACGACGTCCAAGTTGTCCTGCAGGCCGCTGACTGTGTCCGGGACAACAACCTTGCTGGGCTTGTTGTACTGGGAGGGCAGAAAAAATGAGGACTTATTACTGGGATGAGTACAGCAACAACATTAAAATTAGCATTTGGAGAAAACAAAAAACAACCCCCCCCCCCCCCCCCCAACTAAACTACTTGCATGACAGTGCATACTTCTGTAATTTTGTCTGCGTACAGCATGTACCATAGAGTTAGAGGAAGGAAGGGGATAAGCATCTCTCCATGCCACAGTGACCAACCCCCGTCACACAGGCACCCACAAGACACGCATGAAGCGTCATCCTAACAGAATCTTGATAACCATTGTTTTGTTGTTTTGTAAATCACCCAGAGCTGGAACAATGAGAAATGGACTTTTAAGACACAATAGGTTTTTGAACGGCACTGATGATTTGCATTAAATGATCTATGAATCAAACCCGTGGGAAAGAGAAAACCAAACCGTTAGCCGTCGTCTCTCACAAGGTCAAGACACGGCCCTCACCTTCTTTAACCTGTTCTCAAACAGGAACCGGAGGAGCTCCTGTTCCTCCTCTGTGCACTGTTCACTGAGCGGAAGGGAATCCAGAAAGTCTTTTTCTGCAGAGAGACACACACACGTTTGACATGTGTCATCATCGCTATCACTGTTGTGCTCATCGCTGACACTTCAGTTGTATTGCACTTTGACACCCATCACTGGCTCGGTTGTCATGACAATATAATTATGTTCTCATCTGAGGTAATTATCTTTACCGAATTGTAAAGTCATCAACTAGCCTAACCCTATAAAAAATAAAACTGAAAACTACACACATTTGTGGAGATTTTGATACACAACTACAATTTTTCCATGCCTGTATGCTGCTGACCAGGAAAACTACAAAGACGCCATGAATGACTCCAATTTGGCGATGTGTCCTTATAGCTAAACTTGTTCCTACATTTTATGAGCGACGGCATTCAATATCAAATCCTAGAGATGATGGAACGTTGGTGACAATGCAACGATATCCATCGGCCAATCATACGTCGCCTAACTGCACACTGGCCTTCGCACCTCGAAGCCGCTTACGCTAATAATTCAGGGATAGCCTTGTCTCCAGCATGAACGGGGGGGGGGGGGGGGGGGGGGGACCTTTTAGTCTTGTTACTCAGTTAAGAAAAAGGGTCACTGGAGCATTTTAAAAAATCGAGACCTTGGTGTTTGCACTAAAATACACTGAAACTCTTCGCGGCTACTCCCTCGTAAACCTCCGTACCTTCCTGGGCGGTCAGCATGTGATGGGACGTTAAAAGGTCGAAAGCCTCGAAGCAGAAGACGTTCAGCTTCAGGGCCTCTTTGTAGCTGGACGTGGCCAGGGGCCGGTTGTCCATGGCGTCATAGACCTTTCCTCGCAGCAGACAGATGAAGCTGTTGATCTAAGAGAGAAGATCGACGGGACCCGGGTCAACTCTGTCAGTATCGCTCAAGAAACAGGCATGAATCAACATCCATCCATCCATCCATCCATCCATCCATTATCTATACCCGCTTATATTGCTTTGTGACAGCAGTCAAGACAGTCACTAAGCATTTCAAACAGCTGCCACACACCCGCTTTGAAAACAGCCATCTTGCTAGACAGCAGAAACTGGGAGTGGGATAAGCGGAGAGTTCAGACTCACAGACGCAGTGGACATCCCCCAGTCCTTGCTGGCCTCTTTGATCTCACTGTCCTCCTTCACACTTTTGTCCAGCAGCCTCTTGCTTGCGGGTTCCTCCATGTCCAGGATATCCAGAGCTTGTTGGTACTCTTTGGCAGCATACTTAACCAAAGACCACGAAGGGGCTCAGTGAGCTTCAAAGCATGTTTGGAAACATACTAAATTGTCTTGATGCTTTCTCTCATTTCACATTGCATCAAACTTCAAAATACTTACATGGCATTTAGCAGCAAGATATTGACAGGCCGTATACGACTGAATGGGAATGGCGAAGGGAAAAAAGATTGAGATTAGAATCAATATCTATGTTAATACAAACCCAGAAAAGTTGTTATAGGGTTCTTCAAAATGTCATTTTGAAATCACCACAGCAGAAACCGAATGCTAAAAGGCTACCTTGTCCAGCTTGCGTGACCGGAGCGCGTGAGAGGCTCGGTGATACTGCGACGTGAGATAAAGGCACTGGGCCAGCCAATAGATGTCCTGCGGGTCTTCTGTCGAGACAATAATGCAGACCGGGTCATTCGGCGCGAGAACCGTCCAATGAACACGGTATCAGAAATGCACAAATGTACTGGCAGGAATGGAACGTTTACAAACGCATGCGTCACCGTGCAATGCAGTACTGTACAATGAGGACAGATGATGTACAGAAACACAGACACACACACACAACCAACACAAACACCACACATATTAACCTTAGATTACTTCTGAAAAAAGAGGGTATAAATGAACAGATTCTCACCATGTGACAAAGATGCTATTTTGTCTGCAAAAAACAGGGCACTTTGATATTCTTGCTGTAAAAAAATAAATAAACAAAATAAATAAAAAGTAACAATGGACTGTGAGGTGCAGACGAATGGCCACATTTAAATAACTGTCTACTAAAATAGGCTAAGTTAATATTTTACTCATCATCAAACACATCAACACAGTGCAAGTCCACGCAATTATTCTAACCAACGAATGTGATCATTATTCTGAAAGTTAGTCGTTAGTTAGCTAACCATTTAATGATTTCAACAAATGAACAAACTGCAACTGTCGTACATTCTAAGTTACCAGCTGGTTAACTGAAACGCAGTGGCTAGCAAACTGGCAAAGGACAAGTTCATGACTGCCTAGTTTTGCCAGTTACCTAAACTTTGCAGGTAATGTCCCTAACAACCAAACATCGAACATACCGACTAGCAAAGTCTGTAATGTGAAGCGCATTCAATCAACACCCCGTATCAATTCAAACAAATGATGACTTCAAATAATGAATTTAAAGAACGTCAGTTACGTTACTAATCCAAGGGTAGCCCAGCTCTGATTTAACTTAATCTAGCCCTTTCCATGGCCAGCAAGCCATTTATCGAACTTGCATCGTACCACGGGAGCCGGAGCCGTGGTTTAAAGACGATGGCTAAATAGCTGACAGAATAATGCTTTATTTTAGTGAAGCTAGCTAGCTGGCTAGAAAGTAACTACAAACTGACCATTAGCGCGCGTAATGTTGAGCAAGCTAGTTTAGGCCCATATATAAGAATTACGCGCTAATACTAATGTTAGACTACCTTGTCAGAATCTAAATATAAAATAAAGAGTCAAAATTCAGTTGGCCAGCCACAGCGTGTTACGCGAAGTCACCAAATCCAGCATGCTAGCAAACCATCTCGGCTACCGCAAAGCCCACAATGCTAGCTAACATTAGCTTATGGTCAATTTGTCCTACCTGATCGATATACTGCCGTACACGTTTTCGCAGCCTCTCAAGATTCATATTGGCTATCCTGATCCTTATCCTGCAATTTAAAAACGTATCTTTCTAGCTACAGACATACGCATTAAAACGAAAATTTGAATATATAGCGAGCTAACTATGTATACGCCATAACGTTATCTACTAACGCTGTCAGAGTCTGCAAGACTGCAACAAGGAGTGTGAAGCTAGCCCAGGCGTGAGAAACTAGCAACAAGAAGAAAGTGACTTCCGGTAAGCGCTAGAAAATGTAGATTTCACAATAAAAGTTAGAATTAACGCTCTCTTATCAGTATATTTTTATATTGAAAAATACAATCTGCACGTATCATTCTGTAAATTTAACATGATTTTGTCACTAAAACATAATTGCAAGTCTTCGTTAATTCATTTAACCACACGGTCAACCTTGAGAGAGTTTTTCGGGGCACACAGACTTTCAACGACATCATTGGCCACGAAGCGTTTTTATTGGTTGTCTCA
The DNA here is from genome assembly GCF_013347855.1 of Anguilla anguilla. Lineage (NCBI taxonomy): Eukaryota > Metazoa > Chordata > Actinopteri > Anguilliformes > Anguillidae > Anguilla > Anguilla anguilla. Next base: position 34,827,625 of record NC_049215.1, on the reverse strand, counting down.
AAAGGAACTTGTTGTATGTAGGCGTGGCGCGGTTTTTGGCGGCCATTTTGAAAAAAACTTACTGACAGTTAAGGAGTAGCATTATGAATTTCTGTTGTTGTGGACCTGCAGTGCAAATGTAGACGTTATTGTTGATAACAGAGGTGCCAGTGATTATGTTTTTACCTGTATTACAACGATGGACGAAACGCAGGGGAACCTAGATGATGGAGTCAAGGTTTGTACTTTTCACAATTCCTAACGTTATCTTGCGACAACAGAAGATAATGGGAGCGCGTAAAAAGTTGGATAGGTTAGCATGCGCTAGGTATTTATTATTTCAGGTGACGCGCAAACATGACCCATGGACCGTCATCCAATTACATAAACATTTTTCATATCGCGAAGCTTAAAGTTGGTAAAGTTGTTCACAGGAATGTCCGGAATCTGAACAAGAGAAGACGTTAACTAATGTGATAACTTTACCTAGTTAGGGCATGCAACCCAAAAACTTGCAATGCCATCTAAATCCCTGTGGGGTCACTGTAGTCCATTATTTGTTGCAACAGTACAAACCTGGTACACTGCATGAAAATGTAATCTTCACAAAATAAATAGATTTTTTTTGATTAAAAGGAAGAAAAAATAAAATAAAAATTGAGTAGGGGATGTCATCTGAGATTTCACATGCATTTTTGAGTGCAGATTTTCCACTTGCAGAAAGTTAAAATCTAATCTAATATCAAATTTTAGATTAAACCTCTTTAGATTAAAGCAGCTGATTGAAAGGAAGACACAAAAACCTGCTGATACTGCGCCCCCCCCCCCCCCTACGGATTCCGTTTGACACCCCTCAACCCTGGTCCTGGGGACCCACTGTGCATGCTGGCTTTTGTTCTAAACCATAGAAACCAGCTGTGCATTGTAATGAGCTGATAATTGTTCTTAATTAGACTTTTTACATCTAAGATTTACCCTATTAAATCCATATTATGCCAGAAACATTTTCTTTGTTTATAATATAACCTACTGCGTGGGAGCTCATTGAACCTAAAAGGTTCTGCTGAGTTTTTTTTTTTGTTTGTTTGTTTTTTATTCTTTCTTTGCGTTTATACTATACCGGGGCAAAGCTCTCCCAAGGAATTTATAATACTGTAATGTTGTGAAGTATACTTAAGTTGCGAAATGAAACGTGTTGTTGCTAAAAGCTTCTGGTTTCATGTCGGGGCAGATTGCAGGCGATGAGATGCACCCCTCGATGCGGAGCGGTGCGGAGCTGCGGCAGGAGCAGGGTGCCGGAGAGGTTACCTCGTCTCGCCCTCAGGGTGCTCTGTCCGTCAGGGGCCAGGAGCTGGCGGAGCTGGAGGACCTGACGGAGCTCCACAGCGATGCTCGCGCGGGGGAGCGCGCGCCGGGCGTAGATCGCGGAGGTAACGCTACTGTGCGGCGGCCGAGCGCGGAGCGACGGGACGGCCGGCGGGGTCTGCAGAGGACGTCCCGCTCCGCACAGCTCCTCCGGGACTCTGAGGCGGGAAACGGCGAGACGGAGGAGCGGCCGGCGCGGGTCCCGGCGAGTCAGGGCGTGTCCGAAACGCACCCCCGCGAAGCACTGCCCAACGGGACGGAGGAGGAGGAGGAGGAGGAGGAGGAGGATGTGGTTCGGCTCAACAGCGTGGTCCAGGGGCTCCAGGTTCAGCTGAAGCAGGAGAAGGGGGCGGGGCAGCACCTGACGTACAGGTACGCCGCAGAGTCGTCCACCTATGAGGTGCGGCTTCGGACGCTGGTGGCGGAGCGGGAGGAGCACCTGGCCCAGCTGGCGCAGAATCGCGGAGCAGAGCGACAGCGTTTGAGTGAGGAGCACGGAGAAGAGATTCTGCAGACCCAACAGCGCCCGAGGACCCGCCAGGCCCACGGAGACCACGTTTACTGGTACATCAGAAACCCTGAGAACCTCGCTGTGCACAGCGCTCACACAGACCATCTGGACCAGGATGAGCCTGGAGAACCCTGGGAGAACCCGGACCAGGAAGGCTGCCTCACCAGCGGTCAGGACCACCTGCTGGAGAAGTACCTCGTCTCGGCAGCCCTGAGGGACAGCCGCTGGGTAGAGGACAGCCTGGATGATCGCCACCTGCTGGAAGGAGCAGGGAACTACAGGTTTCGGCTTTACAGTGAAGACCTTCTGGATGGATCGGCGTCCCTCAGCAGTGACTCGCCAGGCCTGGACGGAAGCTCGTCGGAGGAGGAGGTGGACCTGGGAAAGGCGCTGCTGGTGCAACAGTGTCGGGACCTGGCCGCACAGCTGGAGGACCGTGAGAAACAGCTGGAGGACCGGGAGAAACAGCTGGAGGACCGGGAGAAACAGCTGGAGGAGCTCCGGGACGAGACTCGCGGTTCCGCGGTGGAACTTCGCGCGGCCCTGGAGAAGCGCGACGCAGCGACGGAGGCTCTGGAGTCCGCACAGCGCCACCTGGAGGCGGAGAGAGCGCTGCGGCTGCGGAGCGAGGAGGCGGCTCGGCGCCAAAGCCAGGAGGCGGGCGACCTCCGGGCGCGGCTCGGTCGCCTGCAGAGCCAGCGGGAGGGGGAGGAGCGCGCCCGGGAGGAGGCGCTGGGCCTGATCGCCTGGCTGAGGGAGGAGAAGGAGCAGCTCCTGGTCCAGCTGAGGGGACAGGAGCAGCTGGTCTGGGACGCGCAGGAGCAGAAGCTGGCCGGGGACTCTGTGACGTGCGAGGTGCAGGCGCTCTTCGGCCGGCAGCTGACCGTGCTGCAGGAGCAGCGCGACCGCCTGCAAGGCATGCTGAACCGCCAGCAGGCCAAGAACCAGACCGCCTCCCGGCTGCTGGGCCAGAGGACCCTGGAGGTGGACTCCTCCCTGCAGGAGGCTCAGCGCCTCCGGGAGCAGCTGGCAGAGAGGGAGGAGGGCGTGCTGAGGGCCGGGAGAGAGAAGCAGGAGCTGGAGTCGCGGCTGTGTGGCCTCCAGGAGAGTCTGGCGGAGGCGCAGCGGGCCGCGAGGCGGGCGGCGGAGGAAGTGGCCGCCGGGGAGAGCCGCGCGGCGGAGCTGGAGACCAGGGCGAGGAGCGCGGAGAACGCCACGGAGACCGCCAGGGCCGAGTTCCAGAGCCGGCTGGAGGCGCGGGACCGGGAGGTGCAGGAGGTGAGCGCAGAGAGGGAGCAGAGCGAGGAGGAGCACAGGCAGGAGGTGAGCGCAGAGAGGGAGCAGAGCGAGGAGGAGCACAGGCAGGAGGCGAGCGCAGAGAGGGAGCGGGGCGAGGAGGTGCACAGGCAGGAGGTGGGCGCAGAGAGGGAGCAGAGCGAGGAGGAGCACAGGCAGGAGGTGAGCGCAGAGAGGGAGCAGAGCGAGGAGGAGCACAGGCAGGAGGCGAGCGCTTTGCAGACAGAGCTCGCGCGAGTCAGGGAGTCCCTGAGAGACCGGGACAGGGTGTGTGCGGTGGCCATGGAAACGTTCCTCCAGGAGGAAGCGGAGAAGCTCCACAGCGCTGTGGAGGAGGCAGCTGCCCCCCTGAGGAGCGGTCACCAGGAAGAGACGGGCAGACTCAGGGAGAAACACCAGGAACAAGTGAGAGGCGTAGTCAGGTTTATCATCCTCTGAATGTCCCTTAATATGAATAATTAATGAAAAAATACAAAATCAACTTGGTTTCGTTTGAAAATGGCAGCGAGATTGTGGAATTGCACACCTTTATTCGTTTTAAATCCTTTATGTGACCAGTTTAGAAGTGTGTGGAAGAAGCGTGGCTTCTATAGTGCCAGGTATGATAGACAGGAGGGGGAAAGCATGGATGTACGCACTTTTTAAATCCCTGAAAAGGTTTTTTCTCTCATTTCCTGGTGTACTGATGGTGTACAGGTGTTTGGTTTTGGTAAATGGCTGAATCCTATTGGTTCTGTTTGAAAGGTGAACGAGCTGCTGGAGGAGATGCAGAGGAAGCAGTCTGACCTGGGGGAGGAGCAGAAGAGTCGCATCGCGCTGATAAAGCAGGTGAGCTGATTCACCCACCCGCGCGCGAGACCATCGCCTGTCCTACGCCCGCCTCGCCCCCGCCCCGCCCCGCGCCCGTCCTACGCCCGCCCCGCCCCCGCCGCACACCCGCCCCGCCCAAACGCGCGACTCTCACCGTCCCCGTTTCCTCTCTCGAACCCGAGGTCCACGAGCGCGAGCGCCGGCGGGAGATGGCCGAGCTGGCCGCTGAGCGGGAGGCGGAGCTCAGCCGCCTGGAGGCGGAGCTAAAGGAGGGCATGGAGGCCGCCCATCAGGCTGAGCTGCTGCAGGCACAGGTCAGAGGGGCACACGCCTGGGGGGTACAGAGGGGCATACGCCTGGGGGGTACAGAGGGGCACACGCCGGGGGGGTACTGAGGGGCATACAGAGGGGGGTACAGAGGGGCATACAGAGGGGGGTACAGAGGGGCATACAGAGGGGGTACAGAGGGGCATACAGAGGGGGGTACAGAGGGGCATACAAAAAACAATTTTTTGATCCGCGAATGATGTTCGTCAGCGCACATACCAGTGACAGATAGGTCAGCATTCATTCATAGCTTTTGTGCATATGCCATAGAATGATTGGCATGTGCCAATAAATGACATCTCATTTCTCCCTGGTTCTTCTTCCTGGCGGCCTTGCTGCAGACGCAACACTCTCTGGAGCTGGAGAACCTGCGGCTGAGCCTGACCAATCAGCACGCTCTGGAGCTGGAGACCATGCGGCTGAGCCTGACCAATGAGCACGCTCAGGAGCTGGAGCAGTGCCGGAGTGCGCAACAGCGCCACACGGAGGCGGCGCTGAGCGAGCAGCGGGAGAGCCTGGAGGCCGGGTGGGCCCAGGACCGCGCCCAGCTCCACGCTCAGCAGCAGGCCGAGCTGGACCGGGTCCACGACCAGAACCGCGACCAGGCCCGGCGGGTCCAGCAGCAGCATCGGCAGGAGAAGGGTGAGTGGCTCCGGTCCGGTTTTGGTCCGGTCCGGTCCGGTGAGTCCAGCGGTGTGGTTCTGTTACTGCGTTCGCTCTTGTGAAGCCCTGAGTCCCCTGTTTGCTGTGTCTGCCAGTGCAGCGCTCCTCAAACATCACCTGCAAGGAATGCAGCCCAACAGGTCCTGCAGCTCCCATAGGACAGCCCAATCTGATGGGCGGAGCCCAGTCTAAAGGGCGAGTTTAGTTTACTGTGATCAAAGCACTCCTTTATTTTGCTTTGGTTTTCGTTTTACGACATTTGGGATTTATGAGGTCAACTGGAAGAAAGAATACAAGAATCGGAACAAAAACAAAGGGTTCCAACTTCCACCCCTAAAAAATGGAAGGAGCGTTTTCTACACCCAGGACGTCGCACAGGGCACGGTTAACTCCAGGCTGCTCATGTCGGGTCTACTGCTGGTTTCGTCTCCACGGTGATGTAAAGTAAAGGCTCAATGGCTGCCGCTGCGTTTACAGATGATTTGAACCAGGAGTGGGAGGCTCGAATGCAGAAAGAGAAGGTCCGGATGGAGGAACTGCAGGCCAATCAGATTGAGGTATTCATGTCATGTGCTGTAAACAATGTGCCATGTGCCATTGAGGTTAAAGTTCTTTTCATGGGCAACTGTAACTGTGCCAGAGAGTGAGGTCCTAAAACCGAAATTGCTTCTATTAAGCAAATATATCATATTACACAACTTTACAGCCGAAATCATTGTGATTTATTTTCTATTGTGCAGGTGAGCCCTTTAGGTAAATAGTAAAGGACAAAGGCCAATGAAATGGCTGTATTGTAGATGTATTGGGCATAATGAATAATATTGAGATTGCATACAGAGCTGTATAGCAGTAGCTGCCAGGCCTGTTCCTGGAGATCTGCCATCCTGTATGTTTTCATTTCAACCCTAATTTGGCACGCACCTGGTTTGACTAAAAAGCAGCTCAACAAGATCTCTTGTTGTTGAATGAGGTGAGCTTTGTTAGGGTTGGAGTGAAAACCTAGAGGACAGTAGATCTCCAGGAGCAGGGTTGGGCAGCCCTGCTGTAAAGTGAGAGACGGTCCAGTACGGTCGGGTATGGTACATGTACCTCCATCCAGAACTCATTGTGCCTTGTGTCATTGTCTTGATGTTGTAGCTTGTAAAGCCTCCTAGTTTGACTTAGCATAGTTTAGGTCAGAGTAATTACTGTGTTCATGGCTATGAATAACTGTACATGATGAGTATTGTACCTTATCAGACCTGTGTTTGCAGTTGTTCCCATGACCTTTGGTATGCACTTATTGTACGTCGCTTTGGATAAAAGCGTCTGCCAAATAAATGTAATGTAATGTAATGGTACAATCTGGTACGGTACAGTTTGTTACGATACGATACGGTCCGGTACAATTTGGTACGCTCCGGTCTGATGCTGAATGGTCTGGTCTGGTCCGGTTTGGTCCGGTATGGTCCGGTTCGGTCCGGTCCACTGTGGTACAGTGCTGTACAGTGAATGCGGTTTTCCCAGGCGCTGAGGGCGGAGTGGCAGGGGGAGTCGGACCGGGCCCAGGAGAAGCTCCAGAGCCGGCTGAAGGAGATGCAGGAGGCGTGCGCGGAGTGGGACGCCGCTGTCGGTGAGTCATCGCCACCGCCCCACCGGCGGCTCGGCCGTACCCCGAAACCTGCTCCCTACGGACCGCCATGTCCACCCAGGGGCCCAGGGGCCGACGAAGGTCTAGATGGCCGAAACCTTAATTAATAAATTAATTTGTTTCCCCAAAGTGAGACATTTGTGTGAGGTACATTAACATGAAGTCATTGGGGGGGGGACTCTTGAGTTTTTTATTTAAGTTCTGCACAAAAAGAAAAAGTTCCACAGGTGTGTTAAAGCAAGAGTGTAACTTAACTGTTCGGTTTGCAGCGCGTGCTGAACCAAAATTCCCGTATCGAGCGACGTGTGGCGCCACACCCCTAAACCAAACGCAGCACCATCTGAACTGAGGCTTGGAGGAGGTGTGGTGAATGAATACGCTGTTCACTCTATACTGCCATAATTCCTGTCAGGCTGATGAGCTTACAGCCCAGTACCTGTGCAGATGTGACGGATCGCGGAAACGCGTCCAGGAAAAACGGCAGATATTAATGAGCCTTTCACCAATGTGACCCTCAGGAGCGGACGCGGATCTGGTGCCCAGCCACCAGGGGGCGCTGCAGGAGCAGCAGGACCGTGCGCGACACCTGGAGGAGCTCTGTAGCGCCAGCGCTGAGAGGGAGCAGCGACTGCAACAGGAAGTGAGAACCGGAGCCCACCATGACTTCCAGCTCAGAGGATATCACATGACCCGGGACCTGCACTTAAGGGACCAGTGTATAGAGCGCTTATCTGTCTACTGGAACTTTCTTTAGTTGCAATACAAGTTGTTTGTCGGGTTAACATTACACTTAGTGTGCTTAGTGATTATTAATGGGGCTCTGTGCCTTCTTGGGGGTGTTGAACGTTTTCTGAAAGCTACACTGATGCTCTCCACTTCTGTACGTAATGCCAAAGTTTTCTTTAAGTGTTTGTTTGTTTTCCAGGTACTGCTGATGTGTTCATGGAATGTGCTGTTGTCTTAATCATTTTTTTAAATCTTTCTTGCATGTGTGCGTCAGGTGAAGAGACTGCAGGCAGACCATGTGACCCTGAAGTGGAGCTCCGAACAGGAAGTGGACCGTCTGCGGACCGAGCTCGAGCGCATGAGGGCCAGCTGTCAGGAGCAGGAAGGTAAAATAACGATCGGATTGTTGATTCGCTGCCATGGTAACACAGGTGAGGAGGTCCTGTGTGACCCCCTAACGGCGGTCCTGTGTGACCCCCAGGGCTGAGGGAGCAGCTACTGGCCCGCTCCCCCCGGGGGGAGGAGGTGCAGCCGCAGGAGGAGGTGCATCGGCAGGAGCTCGCCCAAGCGGAGGAGGAGGTGCAGCGGCTGACGCGGGAGCTCTCCCAGGTGGAGGAGGTGCAGCGGCAGGAGGAGGTGGAGGAGCTGAAGCAGGAGCTCTCCCAGGCAGAGGAGGAGGTGCAGCAGCTGAAGCAGGAGCTCTCCCAGGCAGAGGAGGAGGTGCAGCAGCTGAAGCGGGAGCTCTCCCAGCAGCAGCAGGAGATCCAGGAGCAGAAGGAGGCGGAGCTGAAGAACTTGCGCTCCTACTTCGAACGGCGGCTGCGCGTGGCGGAGGAGAGCCACCGGGAGGAGGTGGCCCTGCTCCAGCGCCGGCTGGCGGAGGGCACCGAGGAGAACGCCGCCCCCCAGGGGGGGAACGCCAGGTGCGCTTATCACAAAAAATTAGCCCAATATTTCGGACTGAGCCTTTCAGTGTGTCTGTACGGCTAACTCATGAGGGACGCTGACAGGACTCTGAATGCGTTTGTCTGCAGCTTCCTGTCGGAGGGGGACGTGGATGAGGACAAGGCCGACATGCTCGCAGAGATAAACATGAAACTGGAAAAACACAAGGTACCCCACGATCTGCACTGAAATCCAGCACATGGTTTAGTTAGGAAATCGGGCATGAAAAAAGAAACGAATGAAGAATACAATACCATTCACCTCTCTCCCTGTCTGTCTCTCTATTTCTCTTCCCCTCTCCCTCTCTGCTTCTCTCTCTCTGCCTCTCTCTCCCCCTCTCCCTCCTTCTCTCTCCTCTGTTCCCCCCCCCCCCCCCCCCCCCCCCCCCCCCCCCAGGAGGAGCTGTACTGTCTGCGCTTGCGGTTGGAGGAGAAGCACACTGCGGAGCTGGATCAGCTGCAGGCCAGCCTGACCCTGTCGCACCGCGAGCAGCTCCTGCAGGTGAAGACGCACCTGGCCGACCGCTACTTCCGCCAGACCCAGGACCTGAAGGCCCAACACTCCCAGGAGCTGGAGCAGCAGCGAGCCAAGCTGACCGAACACCACGCCAAAGGTGCTGCTCCCAGCGGCATTTAGATAGTTAGATAGTTAGTTCGTTTTATTTGACTAATTGATAAGATGTAGTCTTCCATTGTCAAGGATGGCCCAATAAAGTTAAAAACTTATTTCCATCGTGGCCCTTGATGGTAAGCAGTAGCAGTCCAGGCCAGATGACTGCACAAGTGCAGTCAGAAGTTGGATGCCTAAACAACAAACTGGGTCCACCCAGAAATATAAAGACGATCAAATTTACAGTCTAAAAACATCTGCAAAATAATATCAGAATTAAAAACATCCATTTTCGCTTCCAACCAGTCCTTGTGCGTATTATAACTTGTCTCCCCACAGTAAGCTTCTGTTATTATTTTTTCCATACGTTGCACGCTCCAGGTTCACTCTGTTTTGTCTTCTCTGCCCCCCCCGCCCCCCCCCCCTCAGAGATCAGCAGGCTGCGTCTGCGCAGTGCCCAGGACGCGGCTCGGCAGGTGGAGCGGGAGCTGGAGGAGAGGGGCCGGGTGCTGGCGGGACAGGCCCGCTCGGAGAGGAGCCGAATCCGGGGCCTGGAGGAGCAGCTGGCCGCTCTTCGGACTGAGCAGGAGGAGCAGCTGAGGCAGGCCGCAGAGCGGAGCGGGGAACTCGCCCGAAAGGCCCAGGAGAAGGTGAGCTGGGAGCGCCCGTTTCTCCCGCCTTTTTTCCCCAGTACGTCCCACTCAGTCCACAAACGGCTCTGTGGACGCGCTTTACCGCCACACGTTCAGCGGGTAGACAGCGGCAGTGCTCAGGTTTAGCGGGTAGACAGCGGCAGTGCTCAGGTTTAGCGGGTAGACAGCGGCAGTGCTCAGGTTCAGCAGCGCTCAGGTTTAGCGGGTAGACAGAGCGGCAGTGCTCAGGTTCAGCAGCGCTCAGGTTTAGCGGGTAGACAGAGCGGCAGTGCTCAGGTTCAGCAGCGCTCAGGTTTAGCGGGTAGACAGAGCGGCAGTGCTCAGGTTCAGCAGCGCTCAGGTTTAGCGGGTAGACAGAGCGGCAGTGCTCAGGTTCAGCAGCGCTCAGGTTTAGCGGGTAGACAGAGCGGCAGTGCTCAGGTTCAGCAGTGCTCAGGTTCAGCGGGTAGACAGAGCGGCAGTGCTCAGGTTCAGCAGTGCTCAGGTTCAGCGGGTAGACAGAGCGGCAGTGCTCAGGTTCAGCAGTGCTCAGGTTTAGCGGGTAGACTGAGTGGGCAGCGCTCGCAGCGCCTGAAAGACGCTATATCGTGTGTTTTTGTTTGTTTGAAAGCTGAAGCAGGAGTTTGCGGAGCAGCTGCGTGTGGCCGTGCGGGAGGCCCAGGCGCAGGAGAGGGAGCGGGCGCTCCAGGAGCTCTCCCAGGAGAAGGAGGAGGCGCTGGGCAGGCTGAGGGAGGAGCTGCGGGCCCAGGAGGAGGCCCGAGTCTCCACCCTGAGGGAGGAGCTGGAGCAGGCGGCCGCTGAGGAGCGACGGGCCCTGCAGGAGCAGCAGGAGGAGGAGGAGCGGAGGCGCGGGCGCTCCCCACGGGACAGTCCGGAGAGCGAGAGCGACCCCCGCGTCCTGGCAGTGAGGCGCAAGGTGGAGGCGCAGTTCCAGAGGGAGCTCCTCACCGCCAAGCGCCTCATGGCCGAGGAGGTGAAGGAGCTGAACGCCGTGCTGCTGGAGCAGGCGGAGGCCAAGCTGCAGGAGGCGCAGAGGAGGTGGGAGACATCCGTCATGCGTTTAATCCACACTGCAGCATTTATACAACCAATCACACACTGCAGCATTTAAACAACCAATCACACACTGCGAATTTAAACAACCAATCACACACTGCGCATTTAAACAACCAATCACACACTGCGCATTTGTACAACCAATCACACACTGCACATTTAAACAACCAATCACACACTGCACATTTATACTACCAATCACATATTGATACAGAGTATATTTACCAGAGGGAATTGTGAAATTCAGAAAAATCCTGAGACAATTTGGAGAAAACCTAGAAAATGAGTGTGGGAGAAGGTCATCCAGAAACACTCCTCAGAACATGGTGGCCACAGTCATGCCTTTTTTCTACTATTATCACTGCATCGGCTGAAAGCAGACGTTGGGTGTTGAATTCAGAAAGTCGCTCTTTGTGTTCTTCTGCTCTCATTGTCACGTCAGCCCCTGTGTGTCAGTGTGAATGACCACACTGATTACTCCTGGTGCTGCATTAACGGGGTCACGTGCTGCAGGTTCGAGAAGGAGCAGAAGGAGCGGGAGGAGAAACTGGGCTTGGAGCAGGAGGCCGCTCTTCGGGACCTGACCAAGAAGCACGGCGAGGAGCTGGAATCCCAGAAGGCTTTGCTGGGGGAGCGCGTGCGCAGTCTGGAGGAGGACCGTCAGAATCTGGAGGAGAGGCACAAAAACAGGGCGGAGCTTGATTCGCTGAGGGCGGAGCTACAGGCCAAACACAAGGCGGAGCTGGACTCTCAGGAGGCGGAGCTTCGGGCCAAACACAGGGCGGAGCTGGACTCTCAGGAGGCGGAGCTTCGGGCCAGACTCCAAGGGGACAGGGACGAGCTGGAGGCCCGGATGCTGTCCAACATGGACACCCTGGAGTCGGCCTACCTGGCGCAGATCCAGGCGGGTCGAGACGAGAGGGACGGGGCGCTGCAGGCCCTGCGGGACCGGGAGAGGGCTCACGCGGCGCAGCTGGACCGGCTGAGAACACAGCACCAGGCCAAGCTGGGTCTCATCTGCATAGAGCTGCGCAGAGAGCTGGACCAGCTGCTCATGGACAAGCCCTCCAGCACAGCACCTCAACCAGCCCAGAACCAGCCTTCCACCACAGCACCTCAACCAGCCCAGAACCAGCCCTCCAGCACATCACCTCAACCAGCACAGAACCAGCCCTCCAGCACAGCACCCCAACCAGCCCAGAACAAGCCCTCCAGCACAGCACCTCAACCAGCCCAGAACCAGCCCTCCAGCACAGCACCCCAACCAGCCCAGAACAAGCCCTCCAGCACATCACCTCAACCAGCCCAGAACCAGCCCTCCAGCACATCACCTCAACCAGCACAGAACCAGCCCTCCACCACAGCACCTCAACCAGCCCAGAACCAGCCCTCCAGCACATCACCTCAACCAGCACAGAACCAGCCCTCCACCACAGCACCTCAACCAGCCCAGAACCAGCCCTCCACCACAGCACCTCAACCAGCCCAGAACCAGCCCTCCACCACAGCACCTCAACCAGCCCAGAACCAGCCCTCCACCACAGCATCTGAACAAGCCCAGGCCCAGAAGGTGAGGGCTATGATACGTATGACCCAGTGCGTTCACATGTAGAAAACACAAAAGTCCTCCTTGGTTTCCCCAGTGCAGGGTCCATTCGTATCTGGAAAGGGCCGGTGTGAGGGCAGGTTTTTGCTTTAGCCCTGCACTAGGACACCTGATTAGACCATTCATTTAACTATGTAACTAGTCCATGGTCTTCAGTCACGACCAGAATCAGGCGTGTAGGAGCCGTGCATCAGTCGCATTTCCCCACAGGAGCAACTGCAGGGAATGCGTGCCTGCGGGGGTGGGGGGGGGAGGGGGTCTGCTGTTTGGGTGTAATGGGGAAAGGGCGATTAGCACGCTCCTCGGGCAGTGGGCATGGCGAGCGTGCTGGCCTGTGTGTCGTGCTGCATGTGAGGGTATTCGCTGATAACAGGATTCCTGTCTGTGGCCTCCCTCCTGTCTCTGACCCAGCTGAGCGCTGGGACGTCCGGCCGGGAGGACCCAGAGGAGGAGGTGCCAGTGGAGGTGCTGGTGGAACAGCTGGAGGAGCCGGACTTTGTGGCTTCTGGAGACAGGGTCGCTCTGGGGCTGGGACAGCTGTTCTCCAAGCTAAAGACTGATCTAAGAACGGTGGCTGAAGAGAGGTGAGGTGGGCGGGGTTAGGGTTAGAACACTGGCTGAAGAGAGGTGAGGTGGGCGGGGTTAGGGTTAGAACAGTGGCTGAAGAGAGGTGAGGTGGGCGGGGTTTGGGTTAGAACAGTGGCTGTAGAGAGGTGAGGTGGGCGGGGTTTGGGTTAGGACAGTGGCTGTAGAGAGGTGAGGTGGGCGGGGTTTGGGTTAGGACAGTGGCTGAAGAGAGGTGAGGTGGGCGGGGTTTGGGTTAGGACAGTGGCTGTAGAGAGGTGAGGTGGGCGGGGTTTGGGTTAGGACAGTGGCTGAAGAGAGGTGAGGTGGGCGGGGTTTGGGTTAGGACAGTGGCTGAAGAGAGGTGAGGTGGGCGGGGTTAGGGTTAGAACAGCGGCTGAAGAGAGGTGAAGTGGGCGGGGTTAGGGTTAGAACAGAGCTGTAGAGAGGTGAGGTGGGCGAGGTTTGGGTTTCCATGGCGAGATCAGGGCCAGTGCAGCTTCTGAGAGAATGGAACAATGTATCAGACGAGCATGTTTCCATAACAACCACATAAACCCATTTGAATGGGATGAACTCCATTGGCCTCCATTGTCAGTGAGCTGGCTCAGTGTAGTGATGGTGTGTATAAGGAGAGGTGCTGTGGTCAGCAGTGCAGTTTTACTGAATGTAATGGAAGCTCTTCATCAACCCGTAATCCCAGGAGAGGCTTGCTGGAGGCGCACATGCAGCTGCAGGAGGTGCTGCAGGAGGTGGTGAGGAGGACCGTGGCCACAGAGGAGGAGGTCCTGCGGAGGATACGTGCCCACGCGGAGCCCGGGGTGGGCTGCGGAGGTGAGTCCTGCACCCGAGGAGCTCGGAGAGGGAGGGGGGATGTCCCGGGACGTCCGGGGAGGAGGTCAGATCCGCCCCACAAAATCCGCTTTCAGCTCCGAGCAACCTCACTTACCCCCACGGTCCTGCTCCCTGAGCCAGGGGTGTCCAATCTTATCCGAAAAGGGTCAGTGTGGGTGCAGATTGCTCTTTCAGCCCAGTGCTACCACTCCTAATTTAAGTATTCAACTAATCATGGTCTTCAGTCATGACCTTGATAAGAAGAATCAGGGCTAAAACAAAAACCCACACCGGCCCTTTTCGGATAAGATTGGACACCATTGCATTACAGGCATTCAGCAGACGCTCTTATCCTGAGAAACTTTTTTTTTTTTTTTTTAACATACCATTTATACAGCTGGATAAATACTGAAGCAATGCAGGTCTAGCACCTCACTCAAGGGTACAACGGCAGTGCTGTACCCGGCAATCTCACCCTTAGGTTACAAGACCAGCCCCTTACCCATTATACTACCCTGCCTCCACCCCTGCTAAAGACTGACTTCAGTAGAAAAATCAGCATAAGAAACGTTACTCTGCCCTTCCCCCCCCAGGGGAGGCGGGAGAGAAGCTTCCGGACTCCTGCCTTCAGTCGGCTCTGACGGACGAGGGTGTGGGCCTATCGCAGAAGCCCTGGCAGAGCCTGTTCTCCGGGCTGGCGCTGGGGCGGGACCCGCAGGTGGAGGAGGCGGTGCTGGGAGTCTCTGCCCGTCTGTGCTCTGTGGTGCGCAAGCTGCTGGACCTGTCACAGGTAGGACAGGGAGCCGGGCGCCGAGAGCAGAGGATCATGGGTAACGTCTACTGCTGTGTCCGTGTATCTTTACGGGAGTCACGCTACGGGCCTGATTTGTTTAGACCTTTAGCTCATGCAAAACCTTTTAGGTAACGTGACCAATCAGTGCTGTGGTATTGGCTGTGTGTTTTGCGTATGCTGAAGGTCTTAGTAAACCCGGCCCTATGATTGGTATTAAGCTTACAGTATCCATTGCAGTCTCCAATCTCATGTCATGGTATTCTGCTTGATAGATTGATTGGTGAAGTTATTATTTAGGGAAACCCTTTCTGAACCAGGGGTGCCCGTTCTTTCTCGCGGAAAGGGCCGGTGTGGGTGCAGGTTTTTATTTCAGTCCGGCACTAAGACACCTGGTTCTGCTTGTGAAGGCATTGACCAAAGCGCTAACGCAGTAGCAGAGGATAGCAGTGCGGTGCCCTGCCTGCTCAGGCTGGCCGACGGACCGGTGCAGTGTGAGGCGGGGGGGGGGGGGGGTACGCTCTGAGGAGAGGACTGTGTTTGTCCTGCTCTCGTCTGTGTAGTCAGAGCAAACACAGCGAGATAGTGAGGAATTCCGGTGTACTTTCTCACACTCCGGGGCATTCCGTGATAACGCTCCTGTTTTTCGGGCAGTTGGAGCCGCACCCCCCGAGGCCACAGGTGCCCCTGGAGGAGCACCTCATCCAGAGCGGGCCGGACTCTGCCCCATCCCAGCTGCAGGAGTACCGCCCCCCAGAGCAGCTGCACAGGGGTTAGTATTGCTTCTGATTGGCTGCTGGAACTGTCACTCAACTGAGTATCTGCACAGCAGTGGCTGTGATGTATTTGTTTAATAAAATGGCTGAAGTTTCATTTTTGCGTGTGTGTGTATGTGCAATTGTATGTGTGTGTCTATGCGTGTATATGTGTGTGTGTGTGTGTTTGTGTATGCATGTATGTGTGTGTGTGCATGCATGTGTGTGTGTTTGTGTATGCGTGTATATGTGTGTGTGTGTGTATGTGATTGTGTATTTGTGTGTGTGTGTGTGTGTGTTTTGTAATCAGGGCCAGCTGAATTTGGCACAGTGGAGAAGGCTGCTCTGGAGGAGGTGCTACAGCAGAAGGAGGCGCAGGTGCAGGAGCTGGTGGAGGAGCTGCAGCGGCTGGACGCGGAGCTGCAGGAGCTCCGTGAGGAGCGTGCCCTCCTACTCCGTCAGAGGGAGGCCCTTGCTGAGCCCCTGGGGGACACAGAGCGGGGTGAGGATGTGTCACATCCGCTAGGTTTCAGGAAGCGAGTTTAGTGAAATCAGCACTTAATGAATCCCACATTCACACGATGCCTGTAGAGCAACAGGCTCAAACTGGCCCTGTCCTGTACCTGTCCTGTACCACCTGTAAGAAAAGCTGGTTACCAAACAGAACCACGGGATTGGAGCACGCTTGTGAGATCTGTGACCACAATTTGTTGCCGTGGCGATCATTCCATTCAGTGCATCCAATGGCATGCAAAGGATTCGCCCCATGTGAAATGCGAGGGCGTACATGAGGTGGTGAAGCAGGTCTAAATGTTGTGTGTGTGGCTGAAAGCTCCAGGCCACGTAGAGCGGTGGTGCCCAATCATGTGCCATGAAGGGGCGGAGAGTACGCAGGTCTTCATTCCAACCAATCGCCACACCTGCTGACCTCACCAATTAGCACACCTTCAATCAGACAGGAGGGAGCTGATTAGTGAAATCGGCGGGCGTGCTCCTGCTCTCTCCTCCTCCACAGCGCTGCTGGAGGAGGCGCAGCGCCTCCTGCAGGAGAAGGTGGAGGCGCAGCGGCAGGCGGAGGAGGACCGGAGCAGGCTGGCGTCGAGGCTCCGGCTGATGGAGGTGGAGGTGGAGGAGCGGGACGGCGGCAGGCTGGAGGCGGAGCAGCAGCACCGCGCCCAGGTGGAGGACCTCCGCCTGCAGGTCCACGCCCTGGAGAAGCAGCTCCGCCACCACCGGCAGTTCATTGACGTGAGTTCCAGCAACACTCATATCACATCAAATCATTTTTATCTGTGTAGCGCTTTTTACAGGAAACTGTCACAATGACGCTTTACAGAGTAGCAGAAAAAGACCAGTGGGGAGGATGACCTCAAATGGTGGCAAGAAAAAATATGCCTAGTGGGATTAAATCTCAGGAGGAACCCGGCTATAGAGGGGGAGCCCATCCTCCACTGGCCAGCCTGGTGTAAAGTAGCGGTAGAATGGATGTACAGAAATGTAATAAGGGATCTAAGACTCCATTACACCAATAATTAATGCATTTTCATTATAAACATGCAGCCCTGTATATGGGAAGCATTCAGTCTGCTCTCAGTGCACCAGGCACATGCCCCCGTGAGCTTTGGGCTGAACTGCTCGAGAAAGGAGGGTCACAAAAAGCATCTCTGTGCTGTTTACACCCCTCCTCGGTCCGAAGGAGAACAGGCTACAGAAGGAGACGCGCGTCTTGGACCGCAGTGCGACCGCAGGCGTTTGTGTAAAAGGAAAACGGTCGCTGCGGAGGCGAGCGCTGATTCGCCCGATTTCTCTGGCGCTCGCGTCCGCAGGAGCAGGCCGTGGAGCGGGAGCTGGAGAGGGAGGAGTTCCAGCAGGAGATCCAGAGGCTGGAGGCGCGGCTGAGGCGCTCGTCCCGGCCCCGCCCAGGAGGAGGAGGAGGAGGCGGCGAGGAGGACAAGGTGGAGTCTGCGCGCTCTCCCGCCGCCGCGGCTACGCGACGAGGGCGAAGCCACACATCCTCATCCCCAGCTGTCCCAGCATGCCTTGCGGACGCAAAGAATCGGCTCTCGTTGAAAACGAAAGCAGGCGACGTGAGAAATTGGCTTCTCATTGGAGGATGTGTGGCTTCAGCCTAAGAGCTGGCCCCGCCCACAGCTCTTTAGCGACCTAGCCTTCGGCGGCGCGCAGGAGAGCGCTGAACGCAGCCGTGCTAAAGGTGCACGTTTCGCGCTCAGCAGGAAACCCGGACATCTTCACGCAGGAGGCGCGGCTGTAACTGATATTTAAACGTCGTGTCACGCCTTGCTCAGAGTTCTCTGTGTGTTAAACGATTCTTGTGCTTAAGTGGTAAATGCAAAATTCAGCGTCACAAGGAGTTAAAGTGGCTCCAGACTGTGACCCTTTTAAAGGCTTAATGGTGTTATGAAGCTTATGATCTTTTCAGTGTTCTTTTTGGCTGGACTGCATCAGCGGGGCCAGCCCTACAAACGCGAATGTCTACGACTGACTGACTGACTGACTGACTGTGATAAAGTTACACCACGCATGTCTGTGACGTCGGCCGGTTCGGTCCAGCCATACACTAGGTTTTAACCTGGTCTTGTTTCTTTTCTCTTTAATTTTAATATTATAGATTGAGGACTTGGTTCTCCAGGTATGGAAACTTAGCTTCTCCTTAGCTCTGTAGACGCTTCAGTGCATGATGTATGGCTTACAGTGTTAGCAGATACAACTGACATATTTTATCTGCGCTGATGTGTTTTAGTACTTTAAATTAACTTTAGCACTGGCCTTGAACAAATAGATTTGTGGAACAAAAAAGTAGATTTGCTTTGAGTCTAATTTTCCCCAACCTTTGAATCTTTGCCAAATTTTCCAGCCATGTTTAATTCATTTTGGGATGAATCCAAATTTTTCTTTTGTTTGGGTTCAGGGCTACTTTAGATTGTCCACGCTCCAGGAATTTAAGAGATTATTAAACCAGTGACTAAGAAAGTTAATTTAAAGGAACAGCAAAATTTTCGCCTGTTGCTGCATATAGGTGCTTCAATTATTAGTTGAATCTGATGCTTTAGCATGTGTGATAATGCTTTGTGCATGGAATTGCTCGGTTGTGCAGTTTTAGTGGCAGTAGAACTAGAATCTCTGCTTATTCCTTATCCGTATCTTTCTGATTTGTGTATGCTGTCAATCCTGCTTTGATCAAACGCTCTGTAGTAACTTCCTAGATCGGTTTTGGGAAAGAAAGCGGGATTGGGCTAAAAGTTTGGAGGTCATTTCATTCTCTCATTTCTGCGGGGGGACTGCGATTATCGGTTGTTATGGAACGCAGGTGTAAGTCAGACAGGAATAAGAGTGTGCTTTATACCTTAAATGGTTGTTTGCATGTAAGAATAAAGCTCACGATAACGCACGCGCTGGAACATGACTTTGCGGAGTCCGATCCGCGCCTGCGGAAGAGAACCGTTATTCGGTTTCCAGGATACGCGGCGCCCTAACGACTAACGATCGCCTGTTAACTACAGGTGGAAAACCTGCGGGCGGCCATCAGGCAGAAGAGCGAGGACTGCGAGCGGCTGCTCCTCACGAAAGAGAAGTACCGCGGCGACGTGGCCGAGCAGAACGAGCAGATCCACACCATGGCAGCGCGCATCTGCGAGCTGGAGCGCGCTCTGTTAGACACGAGCCCGTCCGGTCACACGCTGGCCCCGCAGGATGCAGCGCAGGTAAGGCTCCTCCTAGAGGCAGAATATGAAATACAGGATTCTCTGTTATTATTACATTGCATTTATTTGGCAGACGCTTTTATCCGAAGCGACGTACAATAAGTGCATAATTATGTTGCACTTTGCTGACTGTCAGTCACAACACATTTCCTGAAGACACCATCGCAACGGAATGTTTGTCCTCCTGAAATTAGTCCACGGAGAAAAGACTGTATTACAAACGAAATTCAAACATCCGTGACTTCTTAATTACCAATGTGACTGTTAGTAGGAAATCTTTATTAAATGGTCTTTAAAACTATCCAAGTGGAAATACACATTGTAATACCTGCTAAATAGCCACCCATGATCACAGGTGTTGCTAATAGCTTTTTTTTCTCCCTGGTGTTTAATTCCCCCCCCCCCAGGACAGAGCCCCCCTGCTGTGCTCCAGCTGCCTGCAGGTGTTTGCTCTGCAGCGTAACGCAGACGACCCCCGTCAGTGCCCCCCCAGGAGTGGGGCGGGCCACCCCCTGGACCAGCAGCTCCAGGCAATACAGATGGAGCTCCGTACAGCCGGTGTGGGGCAGGTACAGGTGGAGCTCAATACAGCCGGTGTGGGGCAGGTACAGGTGGGGCTCAGTACAGCCGGTGTGGGGCAGGTACACTGAATTCATTGAATACTTTAGTTTGATCGGTAAGCTAACGCTGGTCTTCCCGGGTTTAAAGTCCAGCGGCAGCCTCCAGCTGTCTGTATTTGGGTTGTGATGGTAACAGCGGCCTGTCTCATTCCCCCCCTCAGGAGAACGATCACGCCGCGCGCCCCCTCCCGGAAGCGGACGGACACGAGGACACGCCCTCCGTGCGTCTGGACCCCCCGGACCAGCTGGAGGAGCAGAGGCGGGAGATCCGCCAGCTCGGCGAGGAGATCCTCCGTCTACGCCGGGAAGCCGACGCCTCCCAGGACCAGGTGAGCGAGTCCCGCTTGGCGGCTTCTGTCCTGAGAGCGTGTAGTCATGGTAACCACGCGGATCTGAGAATGTCGGGGTCACACTTATTCATTAATTTTAGCCCGTTGTGGTGTGAGATCACTAATGTGGGATTAGAATGCTCTTAACTGAACATTCCGATGCTGATGTCACAATCGCTGCTGGTAACTGAAAGCAATGGAGCTCTAGAACACGGACTTAGAATTTTGGGGAGAAAAAGTCCTACTCCACAAAGGGTTAATTTTATTTAACTCTCCCCGTCTTTCCCCCCGTAGGCAGTGGAGGAGGCGCGCGCGGAGGTGGAGGAGCTGCGGTCGCAGGTGGAGCACCTCCGCAGCGACAGGGAGCGTCTGCGGCAGGACAGGGAGGTGGAGGAGGAGCGGCTGCACGAGGTCATCCACAAGCTGCAGGAGGAGCTGGAGCGGGCGGAGTCCGAGCGGTACGAACTCAGCACATCCTCCGAGAGCAGCCCCGCCCCGCCCCTCCCCCACACCCCCCGCGGCCTGGAGCACAGCCTGCGGCAGGAGCTGAGCCACCACGCCCCCGTCCCAGAGCCGCGGTGGGAGGCGCAGCCAGGTCCTGGCGGGACGGGGGCGCAGAAGCGTGGGGGAGACGCTCCGGACGGGCCCGTCCCAGCAGAGACCCTCCGGACCGTGCTGGAGGCCCTGGAGGGCCAGGTTCAGGAGGGCCAGGCCAGAATACACCAGCTGGAGACAGAGAAGGAGGAGCTGAGGCAAGCCAAGGGCCGGCTCCAGGAGGAAGTAGGAAGACTGCGACAGGAAGTGACATCAAAGAGAGACCACATCCAGCATCTGAACTCTGGGCTAGGGGGAAGGACGACGGGAGCAGGGGACCTGAAAGAGGTGCTGGTGAGTGTGTATTTCCAAACGCAGCTTACTCTTAAATAAGCCCAGCAAATAGGACTGTTTGGGTGAACCAATCTGATCCAGCTCTGAGATCATAGTGATAGTGCCATTGCAGATTGTTCATCTCTTGGATGGATATTTTAGCCTGTTTTAAGTGCCCTTTTAAGTGGTTATGGCTGGCTGAAAAATCCAGTAACCTGTATTTTTTATTTAATGACGGCAGCCTTTCAGCCTTCCACAGCACCACCCAGTGGTGTAATGTGAGCATTGCGGTTAGTGCTGCTTTACACTGGAGCACAGTCAGCAGGATCTGTGCCAGACGTAAGGTCTGTATTGGCTTTGGATGAATGCCTGGTCCCTGGTGGATGGCGATAATGATTGGTTACATTAATGATCACATGCTGCGTTCCCATCAGACCGTTGCCGAGGAGACGCTGGCCAAGGCGGAGGTGGCTCTGAGGGAGAACGAGGAACGTCTAGCTCAGGGAAGGGCGGAGCATGAGGCCTTGAACAAGGAGCATGATGCCTTGTGGGCGGAGCATGATGCCATGAAGGAGGAGCATGAGGGCTTGTGGGCGGAGCATGAGGCCCTGAAGGCGGAGCATGAGGCCCTGAAGGAGGAGCCTGATGCTCTGAAGGCGGAGCCTGATGCTCTGAAGGAGGAGCATGAGGCCTTGAAGGAGGAGCATGAGGCCCTGAAGGAGGAGCATGAGGCCTTGAAGGAGGAGCATGAGGCCCTGAAGGCGGAGCCTGATGCTCTGAAGGCGGAGCCTGATGCCCTGAAGGAGGAGCATGAGGCCCTGAAGGCGGAGCCTGATGCTCTGAAGGCGGAGCCTGATGCCCTGAAGGCGGAGCATGAGGCCCTGAAGGCGGAGCATGAGGTATTGTGGGCGGAGCATGTTTCCTTGAAGATGAAGTTTGCTGCTGTACAGGAGGAGCTGAGCTCCAGCGCACACAGGACAGAGACGCTGATGCAGGAAAGCCAGGTGCTGTTTCTGCTTACTGTCCTTCAGTTAGCCACACTGCTATACTAGCCCACTCTCCTGATTTAAACCTACCCTGGAGTTTTCTTGTGCTTGTAAATATGTAACTAACAAACATTCATTTCTTTCTTGATGGTTTATAAGTGCAGTTACAGTTACAGTGCAAGCTTTTGAGATATTTTTAGTCTCTTAGAATTATTTTAGTTGCATGAATGGTTTAAACTCACAGCTTTGATTCAGTAAGAGCTGATTTCCTGTTATCTGAGCGTGCTCCTGTTATCTGAACGCTGATTTCCTGTTATCTGAGCGTGCTCCTGTTATCTGAACGCTGATTTCCTGTTATCTGAGCGTGCTCCTGTTATCTGAACGCTGATTTCCTGTTATCTGAACATTCCTCCTCTCATCCTCTCAGACTGAGGACAGAGCGCTCGCTGACCTGGGTATCCACAGCCAGCTGCTTGGGCTGGCCGGCCAGCAGGGGGAGCCAGAGAGCCGCAGCCTGCAGGGCGATGCCTGCACCCGACACGGGGCCCCCGGGCGTGGCTCCTTCCTGCTCGGCCTGCGGTACGAGGCCTCCTCACGCCCCCCGGGAGGGCTGCGTACCCCGAGCTCCAGCGGGGACCCCGCCTCTGAGCTCCCCTCCCCCCCGCTGTCCCAGGACCTTTCCCAGCCCCCTGAGGCCTTCAGCACCCCGCTCACCCTCTCCGCCTCCGCCTCGGAGCGCCCCTCCACCCGGGACTCCCCCCTCTCTGAGCAGGTGGGTGCTGAAACCTGAGAGGCCCAAAGGACCCAGCGTTACGGCAGAAATTACCCATGATCCTTCACTCTCCCATCCCTCTCATTCTCAAAAGCGTTCAAGAAAAGCTCTGATGAGGGTTTTAGACCCAAAGCGTAGCTCTAGAATTAACACTTGTGAAATTTGCAAAGGGAGAAAATGTGCAGATGTCCTTCTATTTGAATTTATCATTTTGCCCCCAGAACTGTTCTGAGTGTGCGGTAGTTCTCGTTATGCATTCTCAGCTGCGTGTTTGGTAACTGAGGGTAAACGTTGGCAGGTGAAGACCCTGGACGAGCGGTACTTCACCGGACTGGAGGAGTGGCCCAGCGATGCTGACTGCAGCAGTGAGTCACTCCCGCTCCTCTCTAGGGTCACTCTGTCAGCAGAGTGAAATACCCAGCTGTGCGCCGGGTGGTACTTTTCACTGCAATTAAATGCAGCCGCTGAGATCAGACCTGTAAGTCACAGATAATTTATCATAACGTTATATGTGGCTGTTAACGCTCCTGTGGGAAAACATCGCTCTCTTTGACCCTAGTGTAAGGTAGTGTGGATGCCCAGGTAGGGAGGCTGTGTAGTTTAATGCGTAGACAGTTTGGCAAAGTTTGCAGGTTCGATTCCCAGTTAGGACACTGCCATTGTATACTGCTGTTCAGCACGATAATTAGCCTAGGTTACGTCTGTATATATGCAGCTGTATAAAATGCATGCTATGTGAAAATGAAAAAGGTGGGGTTAGGGTTAGGGCTGTGGATAAAGCCACTGGATAAATTATAATGGCTGGGCTGCTAGGGTAAGGGTTGCAGGTTTGAATCCCACATAGGACACTGTTCTTGCTATTGAGCAAGTTACTTCACCTAAATGACATCTATATGCTGTATATATGCAGCTGTGTAAAATGCACGTTGTGTGAAAGTGTCGCTCTGGATTGAATGTCTGTTAAAATGGCAGTAGTAAAATGCCCTGTTGGGGTAACTCGGGGGTAATGCGGGTGTGTTGTTCCCGCAGGCGTAAGCTCGCACCGGGACACCACTCTGCAGGAGCAGTGGGGTGCGCCGGAGGGCCTGAGTGCCAGTTTTCTGGAGTACCTGCACAATCGGGACATGTCTGTGGCAGAGAGGACGGACAGCGCCACGGAGAGCATGGGCCAGGACGCCGAGCTCCTCTCTCCCGAACTACAGGTTCCAGCATCCTCTCTGCTTTTCCACTGCCTCTTGGGTATCCTGGCGTTAAAGGGGTTAAAGGTTACATTAGCCCATGGGTGTGGTTATGGTACCAGGACAGGTCTGAGTGTCTCGGGTGATTGTAGAGGGAACTGCTGAGGGAGGAAGTAGCCACTCCACTGGGAGGAAATGCCTTGGAGCAGTGCCTTGTAGTTCTTTCCTAGAGTCCACAAGAAAAGGTGCATTACTAGTAGCTCCTTGACATCAACGTTGTGCGTGTGTGTGTGTGTGTGTGTGCGCACGTGTGTTTGCGTGTGTGTATTTCAGAGCTGGCTGAAGAGGGTGTACAGGGAGGGACACAGGGTCCTCTCCTTGTCCGAGCGCCCTGTCCCGGTCACCGTGACGACCCCCAGCCCTCTCGAGGCTCCGCCCCCCTCCTGGCAGGCAGAGAGACGGGCTCTGCAGCAGACCGTCCTCTCCCTCAGAGAGCTGCTGTGCAAGATGGCCGCCAGAGAGCCCAAGGTCTGTAGCGCTACCTTTGGCGAGTTCCTAAGTCATTATATGTTCAAGACATTGATGATGCAGCAGTTTTGTGTGTGTGTGTGTGTGTGTGTGTGTGTGTGTGCGCGTGCGTACGTGTGTCAGTGTGTCAGTGAAAGCCAACAGAGCTGGTTTCCACTGCTTCAGAGCATGCTGACTGGATGGGCCCCTGACAATTTAACTGAGGCATATTCTCGTTATAAATCATTATACATAATTAAAATTATTATACTGATGTAACAGCAGTGCGTCACCGAGGTGGCGCTGAACCAGAATGTTTTATCGAAAAGTGAGTCTGACATTGAAAGGATTATTTTTAAAAATTTATTTCTTATGCTTTGTCCCTTCCTGCCACATATGTGTTCTCATGGCTGTGTTCACTGGGTTGTGTTCTCAGGGCTGTGTTCTCAGGCCTGTGTTCACTGGGTTGTGTTCACTGGGTTGTGTTCTCAGGGCTGTGTTCACTGGGTTGTGTTCTCAGGGTTGTGTTCACTGGGCTGTGTTCACAGGGTTGTGTTTGCCTGTTTGTCTCTGTCCAGGAGGAGCAGTGGCGGCTGCACCTGGAGCAGCTCCTCTCCGCGGACCGGCTGGCCCTCCTGGAGGAGGTGCAGCACCTGCGCTCCCTGCTGTGCGCCTCCAGCCTGCGGAGCCAGGAGCAGCTGCGCCTCCTGCAGGCCTCCCTCAGCGCCTCACAGCAGGAGCACAGCCAGTACCGACACGGTGAGCCCACAGGTCAAAGGTCACGCGCCGCGCTAGCGATGCTAGCTCCTGAGCGCCAGGTCTGCTCCCTTTCAGCTGCCTGTGAAAGTGAGCTGCACTGTGGCGCAATGCAGGTGTGCTGGGGAGGTTAATGGGCAAATCTGGGGTTTTTTTTTTTTAAACTGCTACATTAGCCTCACAGATACTGTGAGTGTGAGAGCAGCCCTCTGTGAAGCAGCTCCTGCATCTGTCTGTAAGTCCTCGTTCCGCAGACGGACGGATTTTCAGAACGTCAGTGTGAACTTTCTGATGCAGGAATGAGAGGGTATAATATATAATGCATCTGTGTGTTCATCCGCACAGGGGAACTGCTGGAGCCCCATCTGACAGAGAGGCAGCTGGGACGAACGGATCAGCCAACTACACAGAGGGCAGGAGGGGCGGAGCAGAAGGCCCAGCTGTGGGCGGAGCAGACAGGAGGGGCGGAGCAGAAGGCCCAGCTGTGGGCGGAGCAGACAGGGGGGGCGGAGCAGAAGGCCCAGCTGTGGGGGGAGGAGCAGAAGGCCCAGCTGTGGGAGGGGCTGGTGAGCACGGAGATGTCCCAGGAGGCCGAGCGTCACCAGCAGAGCGAGCAGTCTCACTGCGAGGCGCTGATCGCAGAGGAGAGCAATCGGGCTATTGACCACGCCCGCAGCCTGGAGGAGGAGGTGCAGAGGAGGCGCGAGGCGCTCAGACAGCTGGAGGAGGAGGTGCAGAGGAGGCAGGAGGTGCTCAGACAGCTGGAGGAGGAGAGGGTGAGCCACGTCCACAGCCTGGAGGAGGAGGTGCAGAGGAGGCAGGAGGCGCTCAGACAGCTGAAGGAGGAGAGGGTGAGCCATGCCCAAAGCGTGGAGGAGGAGACGCAAAGGAGGCGTGAGGTGCTCAGACAGCTGGAGGACGAGAGGGCGAGCCACGCCTGCAGCCTGGAGGAGGAGGTGCGGAGGAGGTGTGAGGTGCTCAGACAGCTAGAGGAGGAGAGGGTGAACCACGCCTGCAGCCTGGAGGAGCAGGCCCGGCAGCACGAGGAGGCGGTGTCCGAGGACAGGAGGTTCATCCAGGAGCTGCGGGCTCAGCTGGAGCAGGAGCGCGGGCAGAGCGAGGAGCTGGCGGCCGCCATGGAGCGTCTGCACCGGCAGGTCGTTCACACCAAGCGGCAGCTGGAGGAGGAGGCGCAGAGGAGGCGAAAGGCGGCTCAGGGGGAGCACAAAGCCGCCCTCGGTCTGGAGGAGCAGAGGCGCAGAGCCAACCAGCTGCAGGCACAGCTGGACCTCCTGAGAGAGGAGGCGCGCTCTGTGAAGGACGAGTGCAGGACACTGAGGAGGCAGGAGGAGCAGGAGGAGACAGACAGAAAGCACAGCTCCATCTGTCACAGGCTGGTAAGTTGGGCATCAGTACGTCTGTAACAGCAGGAACTCTTCAGACTGCAGATAAAGGATGGCTTCAGTGTTCAGAGATTTTTTTCTTGCATATTTATCAGAAAATATACCAGTGAGATGTCTAAATGGGAGAGAAGATTCACCACTCATTCACAATGGTGGAATGTGATAATTCACAGCCTGACTGGTGCCTGTGTGTGTGTTTGTGTCCTGGCAGAGTCAGAGCGCCGCCCTGCAGGCTGATGGGTGTAATGCTGAGACTGAGCTGCAGCTCTCAGTCCACATGGCAAACCAGCCCTACAGCAGCAAGGTGAGTCAGCCCTGTTCCAGTGCAGCCTGACTCTCTCCTGCACCGCGGCTGAGCTTTCAGAGTGAGCACACTGCACAGCACCCGCTCGTGCAACAAGCGTGGTGTACCTGCACACATCTCAGAATTTACATCACCACAAAGCCCACAGTGTGTCTGATCCTCACATTTAAACATTAAACTCATCCTCCTCCTGCTCTTCCTCTCCTGCACTTTCTGCCCTATGATGAAGTTGCTGCTCTTATAGCCACTTTTGCAGGGTTAGCATTGGTTTAGAGTCCCTTTCTACTGGCTGGGTGTTTTTACTGAGGCGATCCTGGTTGCGCACAGTTCAATGCCCAGGGTTAACTCAACTCTATCAGAGTACATACAGACCCTGCTGGACTCCCGTGTACTCTGTTAAAGAGCTGCATTAACACTGGGCGCTGTACTGAGTGAGCGCAGTATCGGAGCGCGCGTGTGTGTATCGCTGCTCTGCTTGGAAGCCAAACTGGCGCCCTTTCAGGTGACAGCCTGGTTCGTCCCAGCGGAGTCACTCTTCCTCCCTGAACGCTCCCCCTCCTCCCCCTCCTCCTCCTCCTCCCCCAGGTGCAGCGGCTGTACTGCCGGTACTTGCGGTCGGAGAGCCACAGGAAGGCGCTGGCGTTCCAGAAGCGCTACCTGCTCCTGCTGCTGGGCGGGGCCCTGGACGGCCAGCACGCCACGCTGGCGCTCGTGGCCCGCATGGGGGCGTGTCCCTCGCCTGCGGCTCCGCCCCCCCGGCCCAGCCCCGCCGCGCGCTTCAGGACCGCCGCCCTCGCGGCCGTCGCCGTCTCGCGGTGAGGCTGACTGACACCCTCCCCTTCACTAACCCTGCGATTGTCCCGTGGAATTGTGGGTAATTTTTTTCTTTCCCCCCCCCGCCCCATCTGTTCCTCAGGCTGTCGCTCCTGGTTAGGAAGTGGCGGAGGGCCTTCAGAACGGTCCCGCCGGACAGCGCTCAGACCACGGAGCACAGCTCCAGAGCCGGTAAGACTGTACACCAGCGCTGGAACATTTGGGGTAAACTGGGGCAGTAAGGCATCAGCGCAGGAACGTTTGGGGTAAACAGGGCAGTAAGGCATCAGTGCTGGAACGTTTGGGGTAAACAGGGCAGTAAGGCATCAGTGCTGGAACGTTTGGGGTAAACAGGGCAGTAAGGCATCAGTGCTGGAACGTTTGGGGTAAACAGGGCAGTAAGGCACCAGTGCTGAAACATTTGGGGTAAACAGGGCAGTAAGGCATCAGTGCTGGAACGTTTGGGGTAAACAGGGCAGTAAGGCATCAGTGCTGGAACGTTTGGGGTAAACAGGGCAGTAAGGCATCAGCGCTGGTACGTTTGGGGTAAATTGGGGCAGTAAGGCACCAGTGCTGGTACGTTTGGGGTAAACTGGGGCAGTAAGGCATCAGTGCTGGTATGTTTGGGGTAAACAGGGCAGTAAGGCACCAGTGCTGGTATGTTTGGGGTAAACAGGGCAGTAAGGCATCAGTGCTGGTATGTTTGGGGTAAACAGGGCAGTAAGGCATCAGTGCTGGTATGTTTGGGGTAAACAGGGCAGTAAGGCATCAGTGCTGGAATGTTTGGGGTAAACAGGGCAGTAAGGCATCAGTGCTGGAATGTTTGGGGTAAACAGGGCAGTAAGGCATCAGTGCTGGAACGTTTGGGGTAAACAGGGCAGTAAGGCATCAGTGCTGGAACGTTTGGGGTAAACAGGGCAGTAAGGCATCAGTGCTGGAACGTTTGGGGTAAACAGGGCAGTAAGGCATCAGTGCTGGAACTTTGGGGTAAACTGGGGCAGTAAGGCATCAGTGCTGGAACGTTTGGGGTAAACAGGGCAGTAAGGCATCAGTGCTGGAAGGTTTGGGGTAAACAGGGCAGTAAGGCATCAGTGCTGGAACTTTGGGGTAAACTGGGGCAGTAAGGCATCAGTGCTGGAACGTTTGGGGTGAACAGGGCAGTAAGGCATCAGTGCTGGAACGTTTGGGGTAAACAGGGCAGTAAGGCATCAGTGCTGGAACGTTTGGGGTAAACAGGGCAGTGAAGCATCGAGGTCTGGGTTTCCAGTGTGAACATCTCTGTCCCACAGGCTCCAGCATCAAACCTGAGGTGCTGAGACGACAGCAGCCGTCTGCGGCCCAGAGCTCCGCCCCCTCCTGTTACACCCAGCCTCTCGCAAGAGGGCGGGGCTTCGGTCCTGTCCGTCAAGTCACCCTTCAGCCTGTGCAGCAGGTAAGACTAATCTCAACTCTCTCTCGCAAGCGCTCTCTGAGTCATTGAGTCCTGAGTCACTGAATCATTCACGAGTACAACATGAATGTTTACAAACACACTGGAAATATCTTTGGAGAATACAGGAAAAAAAACAGGAAAAGGTTCAGGAAAAAAATTAAGTCAAATAAAGAGCAAGCTATCCGGCCAGCCATTTTAATGAATGGCTTTGCAGCTAAGGTAGGTAGCCAACTCAGGTGTGGCATCCTAGCTCGCTGCTGCACATCCTTATGTAAAAATACATTGGCCCATCCTTTTTACCACTGTTCCCTACAATTGGTCACTTTGAACAGATGTTGCTATTGGATGAAGTAAATGTTGACCAAAGGGGAGACTGAAAACGATGTAAATGACTCCATCGTTTCTGAAGGTCTAATCGGGACCACGGTTAATCAGGATGAGGAAATGATGAGGAAATCTAAAATAAGACAATCGATTTCAAGATTAATAAATGTGGCGGTGTGAACCTGTATCTGAACTTAGTGTGTTTAAATGAGGTCAGAGTGCGGGAGTGAGTGTAGTTACCTCTGTGAGAAATCCTGATTAGGGCCTAACTGTCTGTGCTGTACAGGTCTGAGCACTGCACTGCCAGCCTGTAGCATGGCAAAGGGCATACCTACATCCACTTAAGCATTTTCTACATTTTTTAATATAAAGTCAGGTTTAATTTTAAACACGGGTTTCTTTAACCTTTTCTTTTCCTTTACAGGCTCAACCGCAGACCATCAGACAGAAAAGTAACTGAATACCTCATCTTAAAATTATACTGCAAAGCATCAATCAGTGTGTACATTATGTATTAAGGTTTCAATAAAACATTTTTTATAAAAACAAATTATAAAATTGTAATGCGTTTCATTAATTTTGAAGAAGGTAATTTCGCTAAATTGTTTGTGTTTGTGACTTTTCATTATCACATCGCGCTCCAAAAAGGTTTTCATTCCTTTGGACAAAAACATTGTTGTGAGTCGACGTGCAAAGTGTGCGTAATCCTGTTTAATATGTTTTCTGTGACCGTCGAGTTGAGAATTAGTTGCTGTTTAATCGTGACTCTTGTCACTGGACCCTGCGAAGGCAGCTGCAGGCTATAAAAGCAGATGTCATTTTCAGTTTCATGGTGTAATCAAATCATGTTCCAAAATGGTGTTCAGAACTTTTACATTGTTTGGACCTTTAATAACAAATATTGTTACACTTCATGCGCAATCATGTTTTGAAACACTCTTTAATAAGATTGTGCTGGAGGCAAAGTTGAAATTATTTACTGTTAATACACAATGAAGACAAGCCGATTGCTGATTTCTACCATTTTATTACATTTATTTTTATGTCAGCATTTATGTACATTAAACAATAATAGAATCCTCATCTGAGAGCAACACAATGAATCTCGAGTTTCAAAATATATATGACGTTTTGAGGGGAAAATATTGGTGCCAAGTAACATATTCCTACAGGATCATAGGTTATTCCACCGGAGCCAAAGAATAAATAGAGAACAGGCAAGTGGTGTTTTTTCATCCACACTGCCATCTAGTGGGGGGAACGGGGAAAAGGAACAAGAGTGACAGTAAGCCCAGAACAGAAAACACAAAAATGATTATTTTTTTTCCATTAAATTTGACTACAGTTGTAAAGGGCATTTATCTTCTGGATGTCCAGGGCACTGGGTCCATCCCGCTGGCCAATCTGAACAAACGGATCTGGTTTGGGCACAATGGTTGGGTCGCCATCTTCAGAGAAGGCATACCTGCATCAGAAAGGGGAGCGGTTGTTCATGCTGTAAGGATTGTGGGTACAGTTGAAATACCACCCCCTTCCCATGATTCCACTCACCTCCCGTAGTGCATGATGGAGGTATAGTCGTACGCAGTGTTCAGGTTGTTGGTCACGTACTTCTTAAAGTTGTGGACCTGATCTGTGGAGGAAGGGAAAAAGTACAGGAGGAGGTGCTCAGGACAGGAGGTGCACGGGAGAGGAGGTGCTCGGGAGAGGAGGTGCTCTGGAGAAGAGGTGCTCAGGACAGGAGGTGCACGGGAGAGGAGGTGCTCTGGAGAAGAGGTGCTCAGGACAGGAGGTGCACGGGAGAGGAGGTGCTCGGGAGAGAAGGTGCTCTGGAGAACAGCTAACTGCTGCTGACTGCCTGCTTCTTAGCGCTTAGGGTGGAGGTAAACAGCTGTGCTCACTTGAGCTGCAGAAGTGAATCTGGCTTACGTTTGCTTTCGCTGCTTAAACTGTGCAGGATTTTATCAATAAATTTACTAAAATTTCACTTTTCCGTTTGTCCGTTTGACATATACATGAATCAGTGATAAAACAGCACAGGGCAAGTTTGCACCGGAAAACAATTATATGCAACACCTGAATGTGCATTATAGGCCAACAATATACTAAATGGAAAATAACTGAGGGCACCAAAAGAATGGGGAAAATAAGCCTAGTCAAAGGGTTAGCTGTACAGGATGAGCTCTGTGGAGGGGGTGGGGGGGTTTACCCAGGTTAGAGAGGACAGGTTTTTTTTTTTTCTCCCCCTGGCGTGACACTGACCTTGCAGAATGTTGTCCCACAGGATGGTGACGTAGCGGTCCCTGTCGGACCGAGACTGCTCGTGCACGAACCCCAGCGCGTGCATGAGCTCGTGGGACGCCACGCCCGCCCACATGCACCCGGGCGTCTCCAGGGAGACGGGCTGGGCTCCGCCCACCACCCCGAGGAAGGACCAGCAGCTTCGGGAGAAGGGGGGGGGGGCATCGTCATCAGGGAGGAGCAACAGAGCAGGTCTCAGATAAAAACAGACTTTACTGAACCCCGTGGGGTAATTTGTCCTCTGCATTTGACCCATCCTAGTTACTTAGGAGCAGCGGGCAGCCACAGTGCAGCGCCCAGGGACCAACTCCAGCTCTGAGGTCAGGTGCCTTGGTCAAGGGCAATGGCAGGAGTGTACCTAACATGATGGGCCTGTCTTTTGGTGCAGGAGGAAACCGGAGTACCCAGAGGAGACCCGCAGACAGGGTCCCAACGGGGCGGTGCACTCCTGTGCCGCCCAGTTTAGGGTGATGCCCACTGCCCCACAGTGTGCCCAGTTTAGGGTGATGCCCACTGCCCCACAGTGTGCCCAGTTTAGGGTGATGCCCACTGCCCCACAGTGTGCCCAGTTTAGGGTGATGCCCACTGCCCCACAGTGTGCCCAGTTTAGGGTGATGCCCACTGCCCCACAGTGTGCCCAGTTTAGGGTGATGCCCACTGCCCCACAGTGTGCCCAGTTTAGGGTGATGCCCACTGCCCCACAGTGTGCCCAGTTTAGGGTGATGCCAGCCGGCGGATATCCTGATGTTTTCCAGATGTTTTTCTCAGAGATGGCGCTGCTGATGGCTGCTCGAGTCCGGCCTGTGGAGGGGGGTACTCACCCACCCTTGGGCTGGATGTCCAGGTAGTCGGCCTCGTGGCTGCGGGGCACAAACTTCACACACGTCCCGCTGGAGATGTCCTGCATGCCGGTCTCTATGGTCATTCGGTCCATGCTGTCTGCAGTCACAATAAAAGCGCTTTCCTCACACAGAAACATCACAAAAAAGTCACAATAAAAGCACTTTCCTCACACAGAAACATAAAAAGTAATTTGCTGAATAAATAAAAAATTTTATTTATGAGATGACGCACGCGCACGTACACGTGCACTCACCGTACTGCGGGGAGATGATGCACGCGCACGTACACGTGCACACTCACCGTACTGTGGAGAGATGATGTAGGCCACATAGACATTGCCGTCCACAGATTTGGGCCAGAGGCAGCTGTTGTCGGGGCAGGTGATGGCGCTGCGGATGGTGGAGTGCGCGATGTCCCCCTCCCTCAGGCTCATGCCCGGGAGACGCCGCAGAACTGCAGGAGAGGAGGAGACACGGCTTCCTCAGCCCAAGCCCCGCCCCTCGACCCAATCTCCGCCAATCACCCCAATCTCCGCCCCTCGACCCAATCTCTACCCCTCAGCCAAAACCCCGCCCCTCAGCCCAAGCCCCGCCCCTCGACCCAATCTCTACCCCTCAGCCAAAACCCCGTCCCTCAGCCAAAACCCCACCCCTCAGCCCAGTCCCCGCCCCTCAGCCCACTCCCCACCCCTCAGCCCACTCCCCACCCCTCAGCCCACTCCCCACCCCTCAGCCCACTCCCCACCCCTCAGCCCACTCCCCACCCCTCAGCCCACTCCCCACCCCTCAGCCCACTCCCCACCCCTCAGCCCAAGCCCTGCCCCTCAGCCCAATCTCCACCAATCAGGTTAAGCCCCACCCATCAGCCCAAGCCGCACCCCTCAGTCCAAGCCCTGCCCCCCAGCCCAGTCCCCGCCCCTCAGCCCAAAACCCCGCCCCTCAGCCCAATCTCCACCAATGAGGTTAAGCCCCACCGATCAGCCCACTCTCCATCCCTCAGCCCAAGCCCTGCCCCCCAGCCCAGTCCCCGCCCCTCAGCCCAGTCCCCGCCCCTCAGCAGAGTCACAGTCTGGTGTGAGGACGCCGCTGCACTTACACCGGTTGGTCTGCAGGATTCTGTCCATCGCGTTCATCTCCATCTGACCCCACAGCTCCTCTGCAAGAGCGAAGGGCACATTCACCATTCAACACGACGGAGCGTTCAGTGAGTCACAAGGCATGTCCCGATAATCACAATCATTTAGCCTCATCAGCTTATTCCAACATCAACGTGAGAATAATACCTGGACAGGTGCAATTTCAACCTTTTATCAGGAGTTTCATGTTCTCAAACCTGTCGGTGTAATGATCTCAGACGCTACCTGAAATTTGTCTTCTGAACCGAAGTATCGCATCGTGCGCTGCAGACACATTCTGTGGAGGAAACACAAACAGCATCAGCACTGGCGACCGGACATGCGGACTCCAGCAAGTGATCGCTTTACCTGGACGGGGAGGCTCCAGGTGTGTGTGTGATGGGTTTACCTGGACGGGGAGGCCCCAGGTGTGTTATGGTTTACCTGGACGGGGAGGCCCCAGGTGTGTGTGATGGTTTACCTGGACGGGGAGGCCCCAGGTGTGTGTGTGATGGTTTACCTGGACGGGGAGGCCCCAGGTGTGTGTGATGGTTTACCTGGACAGGTGTGTGTGTGATGGTTTACCTGGACGGGGAGGCCCCAGGTGTGTGTGTGACGGGTTTACCTGGACGGGGAGGCCCCAGGTGTGTGTGTGACGGGTTTACCTGGACGGGGAGGCCCCAGGTGTGTGTGTGACGGGTTTACCTGGACGGGGAGGCCCCAGGTGTGTGTGTGACGGGTTTACCTGGACGGGGAGGCCCCAGGTGTGCGCTGCGACACCCAGCAGGATCAGGAGGGCGGTGTGGTCCATCGTGGAGTGGCAAGCCCGGTCGAGTCTGAGAATCTTCCGCTGCCGAGCCCTCTGGGTCGTCGGCTTTTATGCCTCCTGCAACTCCTCCAGAATGCTGGAACGGCATTCTGGGTAAGCCACGCCCTCTCGCTCGCTCCTGCACGGTTGCCAAACATCTTCCTGACGTCATGGCGACTTCGCCACAAAAGCGCCCGTGAAAGCGCAGCCTGTGCAGGGCCCGCTCAGGACTGCGCACCCTGTACTTTGGATAAATTAGCGGCTCCCGCGTCCCGCCGCGCGACGGGCGGCTCGCTGCTGTTTCCCTGACGGGCAGCGGACCCAGGCTTAGACTAAGCAGGGCTGAGGGAGCCTGACGCAGCACTCTTTAATGACTGACCCGATCATCCGCTGCTGATGTGCTGGACGCTGTGATTAGTCTAAACTAGCGGTTTGCAGCGAGGGGATAAAAAACGGGCTTGTGGATGCAGGGCTGCTATCATTTCATATTTATTTTGACCTTCGGTCAGGGCAACGGATCAAAAAATGAAATCGCTCGCTAACGAAGAGGTTTCATGCAAGACGAAGGAGTTTTATGCAGTTATAACGGTATCAGTATCATTTTATATCAACATCAGAAATAACCCGATGGGACATTTCATAAATGGTGTGCTGAAATGTGGCATGATGCCGGCATATATGTGTCCATATGAGGAGCAAAGTGGAAAATGGCTGCTTGTGTTATGCAGGAATAAAACTGCGATGCAGTGAACAGGTTTTATGCACGTTACGTGTTTTCAGTGGTGGTTTTCAGGGCCTGTTCATGCACAAAGCTCAGGGCACAGATGAGCATGCTACACATGAAAGAATCTGCAGAATGAACAATAACAGACAGAAATTTATGAAGTGATTTTATGATCTGGAGGCACTTTACAGAGAAGCTGCAGAGTGAATGGGGTGTACTGCAATGTATCTAATTGGGTGACCTTCCATCGTCAGCCACCAGAGGGCAGAACCAGCCGCCATGTCCACCGTGGAAAGCATGCTTCTGTATCTCAACAGGATTCGGTTTAAGTTTTTTTATTTATTTAAATAATTAGGCGAATAAACTGAGGGATGATTTGCATTGCACTCGATTACATCACTTAGCAGACACTCATCCAGAGCAACTTACACACATTTATTCATGCAATCAATCCACACAGATGGATTTTTTTCCTGAGCAGGTTTGCAATGTTGCCTGGGCACCAGGGAACCCTCTGCAATTTGCAATGTGTCACTGGATCTTTAATGACCACAGTGAGTTAGGACCTGGTTTAAATGTGCTATAACTGCACCTCACATTTTAACCTGCACACTACACCAAAACATTGTTGAAACCTCTCCTGTAAATATTGCAAGATAAGAAGAAATATGTGAGAAATACTTTGGAACAAAGTTTTGTGATAATTTAGTCGATCTACAGTATTTTCTATAAATTCAGTAAATTCAAGAAAAAAGTTACCACCAGGTAGCACAAATGACGGGAAGGGAATGAAAACACAGTACTTTTACATGTTTTTTTTTTCATTTCGGCAGGGATATCCTTCTATTGTGATTGTTTGATACACTGGCTTATTCAGTTGCAGACGTATGTAAGGGATACACTGTCTTACGAAGTTGCAGAGGTATGTACGGACAAATGTAGGTCTGACAGTACACAAAGTTGATCGAGAGGTTAAATTATTTTCCTGATTTGGTACACAGAGTGATCAATTACTTCAGAAGGGGGAAAAAGAAAAGAGCAACCGCCCGAACAGGGACTTGAACCCTGGACCCTCAGATTAAAAGTCTGATGCTCTACCGACTGAGCTATCCGGGCTCTGACAGGAGTAGGTGGAGTGCTTCTTTTAGTACCTCACCTTTACTCGTCACACTCTCTGCAGCCGGTACATGTTGGACAGCATTTTTTATACGCTAAAATGTCGAAATCCTTACATAGACTACCATTGGTAAACTGACAACATAATGTAGCGTTTTTTCCACTCACTGCTTGTAGTTAAGACAGACACATTGGTATTTGTCTCTCTGGTCATGTGATCTACTCCCCTCTACGGTTTTGGCCATGCTACTGGCTCTCAAACATCACGTGAAGTCAGCTTCTCGCGAAGTTGGGAGAGCGCGAGAGTTTGAATTTGAAATCCCGTCTAGTCTGAGAAGCTGGCTACTTCTGTCTTCAGTCGGTATTTTTCTTTTATTTAAGATATTCGCAACGATGGACATAAAATATGAAATGCTGAAATCACTGCTTGATGCTGATATTTCTGGTATGAGACCAGAAGAATCCAAGGTATGCACGGTGAAGACTCCGTTAGTTAACGCTACCGTTAATCCCAAACTGGCAAGCTTACTTTATTATTCCAAACGACGTTTGCTAGCTTGTTAATGGTCGCCTATTCATCATTTCTATATTCTATAACGGGTAGCAAATTATCTTATTTAGCTAGCTAACTAACTGTTTGCCTGCCTGAAGTCCCTGTTAATTAATGGTTTGTGTTCATGCTTAGAGGTTGATCGACCAGCTGAGGAATGCAATCTCTAACACCAAAGAAGAGCTGCAGACCATCCGCGAGGAGCGGGAGCGCATTGACAAGGACATGGAACGCTGGTAAGATTATGTTAAATACTTCGTTAAGCCATCTAGCTATGTGTGATATGGCACATACGATAATCACTTCACTGCTGTGCATACATTTGCCACTAGAGGGCAGGCGAGAACGAGTACATAAATTGTTCAGAGAACTTTATGATCTACCCTATACAAAACGTACAGTGCCTATAAATTCTAACAAACAGCAATATATGACATGTTTTAGTGTCAGCTGTAATGTATTGCAAGTAAACCGAAGTTGAATGGGATTAGTAGACGCTAGTCTACTAATGTGTTAACGTGTTAAAGTGTGTTTGCTGTAATTTAGCTGAGATTTATTTTGTAATTACAGTCGGAGATCTAAATCGTGCAGCTAAAAAGAATTACGATCAATTTAAAAACGCAACAATTGCAAACGAGCGCATCTAACGTTCATAACTGAACAGCTGATGGAACTCACATATTTTGACAGGATTTTAAACAGCGATCGACTGATGCCCATGGCAGCAAAACACGCTGAAGCCCTGAGAGCGTGGGACACAGAGAGGAAGCGGAAGCTTGCACTCTCCCGACAGGTGGAGGAACCGGAAGTATCCCTTTCCAGGTATGTAGGGGCATACACATGTCTATGTGTAAGGGGGGTTCATGTGGCCCCTAAAAGTGTCCTAAAACAATGCAAAGGCATACTATGCACGATTTTTTTTACATTGTATGTAGTATAAAATATACCATGCGTATGCATATCTATGATGCACTCACTGGCAGTCTCTTGCTTTACACACTTTCGCCGAATTCGTGCACCTTCACCTGTATATGTTGTTCTAAAATGTGTTCAGGACGCTTCTGGCTATGACGTTATTTTCTGTGTGGGGAGGTGGGTGTGGCTGCAGAGCGAGCTAGCGAAGAAGTCCAGATACAACGAAGCAAAAAGACAAGCTGACGACTCAGTTCAAGAACTAGAGTAGAGTTAATAACATTTCCTCGGTGACGTCAGCTCAAGTTAGCCAAAGGGATTGGGACGACGACGCAAATTGTACGTCGCTTTTGATTAAAGCGTCTGGAAATAAATGTAGAATAATGTAATGTCAGGTAGGCTACAGTCGCCAAATGTTGATACAGGCGTTACTTTGCTTGTATGAGACCCAGGGAAGTAACGGTCAGTCAAGTAAACATTACTAAATCTAAGGCATCTGGAGCGGGATTGTGCGTTTTTTCTTTAAATTACGCTTACGTATAGCATAAGTATGACATTGGGCTAAATGCACCAGCTAACATTTTCTTTTTAAAAAAAATACGGGATTGTGCGTATTTTTTAAATTATGCTTATGTATAGCATAAGTATAACATTGGGCTGAATGCACCAGCTAACATTTTCTAGCTACGTCGGCTACACAGTTGTAGAGGCAAGAACAAATTTCAACAGAAATTGAACAAGCAAGATAATTACCTGTCCAGCAGAAATTCTGCAAACTCAGTGTCATTTTTGACGCACTTCCCTGAGCTCTAGCTGAAAAGCCGAACATTCACTTGAGTCTTGTCTCTGGTTTGTTTTATTCCTTTTTGGTCCTAATCTTTTCTTCTACAGTCTTTAATTGTTTTTTTTAAATATGAAAAATATGTAGGCCTATACTTTACG
This sequence comes from Anguilla anguilla, assembly GCF_013347855.1. NCBI lineage: Eukaryota > Metazoa > Chordata > Actinopteri > Anguilliformes > Anguillidae > Anguilla > Anguilla anguilla. Next base: position 34,789,183 of record NC_049215.1, on the reverse strand, counting down.
TCAAAGGCGGAACTGGTCATTCTGGTAGTTTTTTCTCTGCCATTCTCTGTTTTCTTTTCTAGGCAAAGGGTATCCCTGCTCATGCAGCGCAACACGATTGACAGGCAAAGAGCTGTCCTGATTGGTTGTTTAAATTCGATCGCGGTAAAAAATTATAGTGGCTGATTTGAGAGACTGGGGGTCAGTCAGAAAGACCGGATTTTTTTCTTCCATTTTTTAATTTATCGATATCTGTCGGGATGTGAAGGAAATTTAACCAAATATGAACAAAGGTGTTGCATATTGCACGATAAAGTATGAATAAAATACAATGCCAAATGAACACCTGTAAAAATAAACACTAATAAAACAAACCATTTCCCGCCTATACATCCTTTTAGAGCTTGTTTGAAGAATAATAATAATTTAAAAAATAAACTCTAATGAAAAATGAACACCAGTAAAAATAAATACTTATTTTTAAAAAAGTAAAACTATTTCCGACAAAAAAATGAATATGAACAAATATTTTGTAATACATGCATGTTAATTTAATATGGACAAAAAACTCAACTTTAATGTTGAAAAAACGATTGGTCACGTTAGTTATTTTTCATTAAGGGATTATGTGGTAAAATGAGATGAGGTGTGTGCAAGTCAATATTAGCTCGTAGCTAACGTCAACTATAGCCAGTCATCTTGAAATGTAGCTAGCGAACCAATTACCCAGGAAGGCTGACAATAGTGTTGTTTTCATGGGTAAAACGGTTAAGCTGGGGGAAAAAAAACACACAATCTTTGTGGATAGTCAACATTCAATACAAGTATAATTTAGATTTTTTTGTGTGTGTAATGTCCCTTTATCATGAACACGAATCGATTTTTGATGTTTCCTTTGACATTCGCGTCATAAAAAACATTAACCGTTATTAACATTGTGGCGTTATTGTTCGACAGCTCTTGTGCGCCCGCGGAGGGCGGTATGAAGGAGAGGAGGCGAAGGAAAGCCTCTCTGGAGAAGGAGGAGAAGAGGCTGACTGCGCTGTGCAGTCAGAGCAGGCAGTCACTCGCGGAGGTGCAGTCCCGATGCCTGGCAGGTGAGTGCTCTTCACTCTTCCCATCACAGGAGAAATCAGGCGCAATTTTTCTACCTGAACAAGGAAGCTGGCCAACCAGCACGCGGTCTAACCGTGCGGTGATGAGAAATTCTACACATTGTCAGCTGCGGAAGGGCCTTATCATTCATAACGGTTTATTTATTTATTTGTTTGTTTTTACCCTTTGGTGTTGATGTTCGAAGAAAATGCAGGATTTGTCGTCGTGACTCTGAACACTGGATATCTGAGAGCTCATTGGGGAAAGAAAGTTAGCCATATCCCTAATTTATATAGATCTGGATAATTGTGGTCCACTAAACAAACAGCCCAGTCTGTGCTAAATGTTCTGGTATTGCACGCAAAATACCCGCTTGTTTATTGTAGCACAAAATCAGTTTTGCTTTAATGGAAGCTGGTGTTGTTGGCTCCCAGCACTAATTTTTGCAGCTGCAAAATCTCAACAGTAGAAATGCTTGTTGTGAATCTGCAGTTTGTCGTCCGTTTTAGCGTTGCCATTTTCAATGAGGTCCCTGGCGTGAGACACAAGATTTTGTTTTCTTGTCCCTTGGCCTTCTGCTGTAGTTGCCTTCTTCAGAATAAATTTACTTTAATTAACTACAATTGAATGATTCTGTTGCAACGCCTGTTTCGTCATGGCTTCGTTGCATCGGGGATATCAGCGGAGGAGGAGCTTCGGCGGCTGCAAGACCAGGTCGCCATGGCAGCATCCGGCCAATCACAGAAGAGCAAAGAGGAACAGCTGGTGGACGAGTATGTGGCCAAACTCGACGTCGCTGCCACGGTCCGCTACGCGGGTGTTACCGGCCGCAGCGCACCGCGACGGGGAGGCAGAGAAAATCATGCTGCCGTCAGTGCGGACTCCGGCTCCCAGCAAACAAGCTCAAAGCCAAGGAATAACAGAAAAGCCAGGAAGTAGAGCTTTTTGTGAGGCCTGCAAAAAGTTCTGCGACATGTTCTGCTAAGCTGGTCTGTGGCGTGGTGACGTGTGCCGGTTACAATGCTGAGGGGCGGTACAAAGGAACTCCTACTGTTTACTGTCTTAAGCTTTTCCTGCGGGGGAAATAAAACCAAAAACAATGGGGTCGAGTTTCTTGCATTATATGAGCAGTAACAAGTTTCACCTTTTTAACTACACTCCCTATTCACTTCCTCACCAGCTGAATAGGCACAAAGATATTGAGACCTTGTGCAATTGTGTGTGCGATCGTGTGTGCGCGCGCGCGCACGTGTGTGTATTTGTGTGTTTGCACTTTGTTTTCCCTGTGATCCTTCTGTGACCTTTATACTGTGTACTTTAATGTGATGAGTCTTTTTATAGACAAGACTAATAAAAAATAAAAAAAAGACAAATTTGCTATTGTGGAGATTTTTTTTGTATTTCAACTCGAGGATGGCCTTGCTGAGGGGCACTGCAGGGCAGCTGCCAGAGGTGGCGCTGTTGCGCTGTGAACCTGAGCGGTGCTTTGGTAGAGTCCACACCTTTCCTCCATCCATCATGTTGAACGGCCGTCTGAAAGAAGGCGACGCTGGTTTCTGGCCTCTAATGAAGGCGCGTGGCAGCAGCTGCCTGGCGTCAGCACATTCACACGCAGCGCCCTTTCACGCGCCTGTCCTCATCGCTCCGGGCCAAGGTGTGGCTCGGGTCACATGTCCGATGCAGCAGTTTCCACGACGATGGCCACCGCGGCGTCCACAGCAGGGATGTTTTTTAACGGTATTACGGGTCAGCTCTGCAGGTAGAGGGGAAGCGGTGCTGTTTTCGGCAGAATCGTACCATGTCTTGGCCCCTTTTGTGACTGCTGATCTCGGTGTTGTTTTCACGACCTGTCATCGGCTAAGTGCCTTTCCTGTGCGAAGGACCCGCGTCACCAATGCAGGTGAAGCGAAATCCGTTTTGAGGAATCGGGTATTTATTAGAGTTGCACTTATAGCACATGCAAATAAAGTTAAATCTGTTTTGAGGAATCAGGTGTTTGTTAGTGGGTTGCATTTGTTTTCCTTTATAGTCCTTAGAGATTTGTTGCAAATTAACCTGTGTTTTCCCTCTTGCAGTTAAGTTTTGCCATGAGAGAATAAATATCACATAAGTTTGCTAGATTTTTAGTTGGTTTTGCAATGGCCATTTTAAATAAAAATAAAAAAACTCAGGTTGGCCGTTAAATTGAATTTGAACCTTAGGGCAGTGGTAGTGGAGGTAAGTCTCAGTGGTGCAGTATTGTATTTGATATGAATCTGCCTCTTTCCAGACTATCTATATACTGGAATCAGGTGTCCTTTATCATAAGAAATAAATCAACCGCTTCCACATCTGTGGATTCCTCCTGAACAGTGTCACAATGGAGGATATTTATCCTCTCACCAGTTGGTCCACGTGGTCATTTGTAATATCCAAATGGCTTTCTCTCAGAAATGGGCCTGATTGGTGATCAGCACTGAGACTGACCTCAGAATCACAGAATGATACTCCGGTTTCTGCTGCAGAGGTCCGTTCCTCTAAAAGGGGGGGGGGGTAGCTTTAAAAGCGAGGGCGACACAATGCAGAATTTAAATGCAGCTGATGCCGTGCTTACTATAGTATGCAAAAAAAAAAAAAAAATGCTAGTTTTTTAGAAGCGTACAATAAATAAAAGGCACAGGTTTCCTTTGCCACAACAGACTGTTATTTTAACAGGTGGGTTGTGTTAAGCGGCCTCTGAACTTCTCTCACATCTATTCTGTAAATGTTTACTCTGGATGGACTTATGAATACAAGCTATAGTTTTCACGATGACGGCACTCATGAATACAGCTATGGTTTTCACGATGACGCCCAGCTGGTGCTTGAGCACATCTGCTGTGCAGTTTGTGGTGATGGACACTGACTGAATAAAGGGGTGAGTGTGTGTGTGTGTGTGTGCAGGACGGGGCTAAGGATTTAAGGTTTTCTGTGTTAAATTAGGTGGGTTATACAGTTCATGTTAAGACGAGCCTGTTCTCGATCTCGCGAGCAGCAGCTGTTGGGTTGTGTGGATAACTGTGCCCCCCCCCCCCCCCCCCCCCCCCCACAGCCCTGCAGTGTCTGCAGATGCTGAATGGAGCCCTGTTGGAGTTCTGTGTTGGCTTGGTGTAAACGGCCTGTTTGCAGAAACAGTAGCTCGCTCTTTCTCTTTTAAATACATCTCTCTCTCTCTCTCTGTTGCAATGAACCCTGACGCTAGTGGTCGACATGAAAACCGTACTTCCCTTCAGCCGTGCTGAGCAGTGCTCGTCCGTCCGCAGCCGTCTCTTGTGCTGCGCGAATCCGCGTGCAAACGCGAGGGGGCTCACATAACGACATGTGGGTTAAAAAGACGTAGTACGTCACAGCAGACCGGTCGGTGTGCGCGTTTGACTTTTATGAGGCTCGTCTGCCATCTGTTCCGGAGCCGCGAGGGGAGACGAGCCGTCCCAAAGGAGACCGCGCACCCCAGGCTACCTCTCCACTCTCCTCTTAGCGCTAATTATATTACATCATCATTACTCTCACTCTCCAAAACCCTTCTCGTAACACGTATTTTTTATCACCTTCAGACGAGACCTCGACCCCTTCACGCGTCCATCTATTGATGATGATCTCATCAGTAGAAGTAATAAAACAAGAAGAGACTACTGTGGCTCAGTTGGAATATTAATTGATTTAATGAAAGGCTTTTTTTAAAAAATGTAATTTGCGAGCTCCTTGCTGCTTTAACATACCCACAGCATGATGGCTGAGGTGTGTTATGATTGTAGCAGCTTCCTGTAATCAGGCCATTTGTTAGCTGGGTAATGTAGTCCGTTATGAAGGTCTGGTTAATATGGGTTAATCAGCCGTGTGCATGCACAGAGAGTGGCATGCTAATTCAGTCATGTCCTCAGCACGCAGTATAAAGCTTCTTCCTGTTACCTTATAAATATGAAATGAACGGCACATCAGTTTGTAGTCAAGAACTTAAAGTATTCTGAACTCTCGCTGTTCCTTTCTAGTCTTGAGAAGTTTTCTCTAGAAAGAATCCGTATCAGTTTATATCTGGCTGGGATCATAAGATTTATGCAGGAGGACCCGTTTGAGTTTTTATGGGAGGGCAGGCTGTGGAAAAAAAACTTTCCATTCATGAAACAGGATTATGATCAAAGACAAAGCGTTCTTATGGTTTGCTGGTTCTGGAATTATGTAACCTCCTGATAATTCTTCTCTCAGAATCTCGTCTTTCTCTTGACATTCTTATGATGAGAGATAATGATGATGAGGTCCTAATTTTCTAAAGAATGTGGAAGGGACCTTTTATGTCAACTGTTGTTGAGTTACCGCTTCAGGTACGGAGGTACTGAAAAGTGCAATTTTATAAAATTGAGTTGAACGTTTAGAACAACAACAAAGGGCTTGGACATTGTCAAGCTAAGGTATAGACGGTTGATAAATCCTACAGAAACACTCCCAAAAAAAATAATAATAATTTCCTTCAAAACCGTGCCTTCCCCCATCATGCCTTGCTGATTGCATTACATCCCTGCCGTTGGACCACCGCGGGGTTGCCATGGCAGCTAATTCGGTTGGGGAGACTTCCTGTCATCTGTGTGATGGGAGGAGGGGGCCGAGAGGAGCCCCTCGTCACGGAAGGGGCGCCTCCCGGATGATGTCATCCCAAGGGAGTCCCTAATTAAATTGAACACGCCCACTCCTTCTGTACCCCCTCCTCGGGCTGTCCCTGTTATCTTTTTGTCTCGTTACCCCCCCCAAGACAAAGAGTTGAGCGCGTCAGATAGCGGGGTATTCAAAGCCCAGAATATTTACAAGCAGACAGAGCGGAGTGTCTGAGTGACAGTAGTACTGTCAGGTCCCAGACCAGGCCTAGCAGCACCCTTTGGTGTGTCTGTACGCACGTGCCCAGTGAGTGTCTGATTGACAGTAGTACTGTCAGGTCCCAGACTGGCCTAGCAGCACCCTTCAGTGCGTCTGTACGCACGTGCCCAGTGAGTGTCTGTGCTCCATTACCCTTGCTATTGCCCCGGGGGAATGATAAATGAATCTGCTGCTCTCAACACCGCGGATGTATAATGAACCAGAACCTGGACCCCAATTAAGGGGGAGAGATCTGGCAGATGTCCAACAAACAAAAACCTTTTTTCATGAACATTAACTGATAATAATGGATTCTTCATCAAAGCAACCTTGCTGTTCCTTGATGTGCTGTTTTTTTTTTTTTTTTTTTTTTTTGAAGGGATTGTGTTGCTTTAAGAGATGATGGGTGCCTGATTCAGCTAAGTGGTGTCATTGTAGTTTCCTAACGGTGTCAGTGCTCTCTGTGCTCCACATTAACTAGCACAAATGACTGATCTCTCTGTTCTAGGAATCTGAGACCCTCTTAGTCTTGAGTCACCGAAGTTGACTCACTTGGGAATTTCAGGCTCCTTGTGCTTGGCTAACATGACTGTGCTCTATTCTTGAGCTTGCCACCTACCTCGGGAACTCAGGAAGTTACTCAGGAAGATAAGATAACAGATAAATATAACCTGCATTCCCATGATGCATTGCTGCCCAGTCTACAGATCTGCAAGCGGCTGATCATCATGGAATTATGGGATAAAATGACAGTTACTACGTCTTACTGTCAGTGTTTTTTTGTTTTTTTTTAATTGTTGTTTTTTCTTTGTCATCTGTTTCCCGGCCTCTCCTCTTGGTTCTTTGCCACATCTCCCTTTTCTGCTGAAAGGGATTTTTTGGTTTTGTAATAACTGCTGTGAGTGACTCAGAGTTTCTCTTTCTGTTTGGGTGAGTGGATTCTGGCGAGTCCACTGGCTGCTGCCAGTCTGCTGGGGGGGGGGGGGGGGGGGGGGGGGGGGGGGCGGGGGGGATCTGGGAGATCTGGCGGTGGGGGGGGGAGAAGGAGAGCTGGGTTGGGCATGGAGTGGAGGATACAGTCTTGACAGGTCGGGGATTGTGCTGAAGAAATGGAATTTGCAGTCCTCTGAACTGGTCTTTTTAGATCATATGGCTAGATAATTGGAGGTTGGGGCACATAGTGCAAAAACTGAGCATGCAGCTGAAGTTCCATCTGTGTAGACATTCGTGTCCCTCCAATCTAGCCCTGCCCTGTCCTTGTGCGTTTACTGCTGAGTTCCCCCCAGGAGGTCAGCATTGTCTCAAAGCAGGGTATCTGGCTGCTCAGTGTGGCAGTTAATTATTCATGGACCAGATTTGTGGATTCACGGAGTCGTCATGGTTATGGTGAGAGTGCCCTGATTGCATCATTATGCAGAGGGGATGGGAGTGTCTTGTTTTCTCTTTTGTTTGCTTCACTGGGAAACAGGTTCTGATTGGTTGTCTTACCCTCAGATCAAGCACAGGCCAATGGCAGGCATGAATCATTGTGTGTTTGTGTGTGTGTGTGTGTGTGCTTGCATGCCTATCTGTGTGTGTGCATACCTGTTATATTTGTGTGTGCGCATACCTGTGTGTGTTTTGTGTGTGCGCGTATGCTTGCATTCCTATCTGTGTGTGTGTGCGTATGCTTGCATGCCTATCTGTGTGTGTGTGCGTATGCTTGCATGCCTATCTGTGTGTGTGTGCGTATGCTTGCATGCCTATCTGTGTGTGTGTGCGCGCATATGCATGCTCTTATCTGCATCTGTTTGTCTGCATCGGTCTCTGTGTGTGTGCATGTATCTGTGTGTGTGTGTGCACCCATGTGTGTATCTGTGTGTTTGTGTGTGTGTGTGTGTGTCTACGTAAAAGACATGACCCTCCTGAGAGAACAAGTGACTTATTTCTCTGAAATAAACAGTTGATTTGAAAATGAACGCTGTGGAACAAAGCAATCACGTCAACCGGGCAGAGTAAATGCATGCTGACTGCACAGTCAGCGTAGCTGGTTTCATTAGCTAGACCATGCAGTGTCACTTTACATATCAGTTTGCAATTGCCCTCCGCATTGCATTTGCATCTCAATGGCTGATGTGGTTACGTGCACAGATGTGTACTTCACTGACAGTCAAAAGGGACGGTGACAATCAGTTTAAGTGGTGCTTGTTAAAAGAGGAGATAAGAGTGATGGTCCAGGCCCAGCTAATAACGCCTTTTCATATACATGTCCCTTTCACATCATTCCTGGTGGGAGGGGGGAAGAAGAAATTTCAAGAGTTGAATGGTCATAGTATTGTGTGTGTGTGCGTGTTTCTGTATGCATGTGAGATATCGGTTTATGTGACTCGTCTTAGAATAGCTGTGCCGAACACACAAAATGTACACTTGAAGTAGTAGTGTGTGTGCACGCGTGTGTGTGTGTGTGCAGGTGCACACGTACGAGCGTGTGCGAACCAGACTGTGAATGTAGGAGCATGGGCTTTCACCCCATTAGTAAATGACTTTGATTTGACACGTCCCCTTATAGACACTATACATGTGTTTTATGAGTCGCACGGATAGTTACAATCAGGGGACAGCATGTATATCACTTAACTATCAGATCATTTGCATGTATCTTCAAGGTCAGAGCACCATTACCTCTGTCTCCTCACTGCATTGGACACTGTAATGGGGAGCTCTATCGAACGGGAAGACAGCAGAAGAAAGTGAGTCTAGATAAGCGTTTTATGTAATTGTTTTAATCAGTTGAACAGATATTCAGATTGGCGCATTTAACATTGTGACTGAGTAGCTGGAGATTTCTGCTAAATGCCTGTAATGTAATAATGTAATGAAATGTTCATAGCTAGCACACTGCCACAAAGTAGAATGCCTGTTACCAGCTAGAGCATGTAAGTTGCTCTAGTTAAAAGCATCTGCTAAATCCCTTTAATAATAATAATAATAATAATAATGACATCCATGGAAGCATGAAGGCTTGGAGGATAGAGGGAACTCTGAAATTAAAGTCTTCTGTTTGTAGGAGATTGTAATCAATTATCACGTTTGTTTTAATGCTTAAATTAACTGCGTATTTAAATGACAAAATATACAATAAAATACACTGGTACCTATAATTCAGTCTGACACAAAGAAAATTCCTTTTTGGAAGTAAGAGTAAAAAAAAAAAAAATGCTTTGAATAACGTTGACTACGAGAACAACCCATGTGAAAAAATAGTATGCTGTTAAGTTTATGTTTTTACACGTCAGAATATCTGAAGTTTAATAAAGGTTTATAACATGATTACAGTATGCTGAGAATACAATTTTTCCACATGGGAGTCTGGAGATTTTACTGAGCGGGGAAATTAAGAACAAAAGGTACCCTTGACTTGAGTATTGAAGCATTAATGTAAAATCTAGAAATCGATAACAATCGAAAGCATTTCGGTAAGTGGCAGCTGTGTGTGTTATTTTAAGTCCTCGCCCGTATCACAGCTTTGAGCGCCTGGGGGGAGGGTTCTTTCTCACAGGGGGCCTATCGGTGGCACTTTGTCTTCATCTCGCGGCTCATTGTTAGAAAATGGCGGCGTCGCTTTCTCCTCCCGCCCGCGACCTTTCGCCGGGAGCCCTGGGACGGCGAACTCGATAGGGCTGAACCTCCCGTCTGCGTTATTAAAATGGACGACAAACAAAAGAGATAGTAATTTTAAAAAAAGAAAAGGAGTAGTAAGCTGTGCCAGGATCCCTGGAGTCGGAACATCTTCTCAGGAGATGAGTAATGGTTAGGGTCTGCGGCTTTAAAGGTGGCCGCTGAGAAAATGACATTTCTAAGGGCCAGAGGAGAACGAATGAGACACACAACAGCCCAGTATCAGTATGAAGCATCAGTATCTGTCTGAGAGTTCAGATGATGAGTCATAATCATCCGAGCAAACGTGGGCACACCGAGCAGGAAGTGCTTCTGGTTTTATTGGCGGATTCCTGAGGAATTTGCCAATAAAATTTTCCAGGGGCGTTTTGAGGAGCATGTGAACTTGGCGATAAGGGAAGCCGTGGCTGGGGGCAGCCGGGCCCTGTGATGTGACGCAGGGGTCAGGAATGTCTGTGGGGTTCACCGCTGTGGGAGTCCAGCTCCAGGAATGCGCATCTCTCAGGCTCACTGTGGCCTGTGGCGCAGGACCTCATCTTCTTGCGTGACTGGCTCTCACGGGATTGACTGCCTCTCACTGGCTCTCACGGGATTGACTGCCTCTCACTGGCTCTCATGGGATTGGCTGCCTCTCACTGGCTCACATGGGATTGACTGCCTCTCACTGGCTCACATGGGATTGGCTGCCTCTTACGGGATTGGCTGACTCTCTCTGGCACTCACAGATAGGCTGTCTCTCATTGGCTCTCACAGATAGGTTGTCTCTCATTGGCTCTCACAGATAGGCGGACTCTCATTGGCTCTCACAGATTGGCCGCCTCTCATTGGCTCTCACAGGCTGCCTCTCATTGGCTTTCATGGATAGCCTGCCTCTCATTGGCCTCTACACATTGTTACTCACTGAAAGAAAAAACAGACATTAATAACAAGCTTGTAACCCATATGTTATTTATTTATTTAATTTGAAAGGTGCTGCCATTCTGAGTGATGTACAAGGCTGTCATGTAAACATTTTTTATTTTATTTTAAATATTTTTTTTTACTTTCAGTGATTATAAGTTTCTGGCTCTTCAGGACTTGTAGTCTATTTCAGTCGTTTGGGTATACTTTGGTAAACTTGACATGCCAGTGCCCTCTTTAAATATCGTAGAAATGTCTGCAGCTGTCTGTGTTTCCTGCTCTCAGGTCCCCACGCTGGCTATAATTACATTAGGGCCCAGCAGAGCGTGTCGCTGTGAAAACAGTCCTGTCACGTTTCCCTTCTCTTAGGTGGAACCGTATAACTGAAGCACACCAAACAGGAAGTGGAGGTGCTGTGAGACCCAGCTGAAGGAATGAGTAGGCCTGCCTCCTTCTTCAGCCGCTAGTGCAACATGAGATTCATCCAGTTTACTGCCCGAGATGGACATTAAACTCCAGGAGGCAAGAGGCAGGCAGCTTGTGGTCAGCTTTTGTGCAATATCTAATTATTTCCACAGCGAAGGCATTTCATGCAAAGGACAGAACGCTGGTCTAGGAGGAAAAAAAAATGGCGATTTTCTGAGAAGTCACAAGAGTGCTGAAACCCCTGTGTACTCAAGGTTCTGTAAATTTGTGTTTTTGTCCCCCCCCCCCCCCTTTTTTTTTTGTCATGTCAAGTGAACACCCGTGGACCCGTACCAAAGCAGATTCAAACTTGATTCATACTTCCACAGCAACTCCGTCTTTACTCGAGCACACGAAGCAGCCACAGATGTGTGTCACTGGTAAGAAAAACAATAAGTTGGCATAAGCACAGCAATTGTAGCAGATTGCAGGGTCTGCACCGTGACTGTCACCTCTAAATGGAAGTTGAGTCTGCTCGTGGGTAAGGTGATCGGTGTGGGTCTGTCAGTGGTATGAACACTGTGATTTCTGAAAGGTGTCAATTGCTGCTTAGTCACTGTCTCGTCTCATCAGGATCACAGTGTGTCTAAACCTGAGTTCCCTCGCGCTGCGAAAACTGCAGAATCTCTCTCAAACTTAAATTATTACTATTATTATTATTTGTAATGAAATAAGAAGGCTAATTATTTGGCTTTGCGTTGCACTGACTCAGAACTCAAACAGCGACCCTGCAGAATCCAGACTTCGGTTTCATGAAAGAGATTCTCAGAAATTCCTTAATATCTCAGAAAAAAAGAAAAAAAAAACATTGGTCTATATTTCAAGGAAATGTAGACACAGCTGCACAGATGAAAAAGGACTGCAGAACACAGGAGTGTGGGAAAGGTGCGAGGAGAATCACCGCCTGAAATGCTATGATCTTCTCCGTTCCCAAACTCAGTTCCTCAAGCTGTGTGCTGGGGAGAAAATGCTTTGTTTCCATTGGCTGTGCTCTCTCATACCTGGACTTTACTGGGCTGACTGGGCGATTCCTATTTAAGCTCATGGCTTACCTTTGTTGTTTGTGGCTTGTGTTTGGGGCGTTCTACGTCCGCTGCTAACTGCAACAGAAAAATGTGCTCAGGGCCCCTCCTCTGCTTCCTCCTGCTGAAGTCTCACATTCCAACCCCCCTATACACACACACACACGCACGCACACACACACATATACACACACACGCACGCGCGCGCACACATACAAGCCCACACACACACACACACACACACACGAGCGCATGCACACACACACGCACGCACGCGCGCGCACGCACACAAACATACAAACACAGACACACATACGCAGGCACATGCACACACACACACATGCACACACACGCACACACACACGCACACACGCACACACACACACTCATACACAGACACACACACACTCACACACACACGCACACACACTCATACACAGACACACACACACACACGCACGCACACAAACACACAAACACAGAAAAACACAGACACGCACACACGCACACACACACATATGCAGGCACACACATTCACACACACACACACACACACGCAGGCACACACATTCACACACACATTCAGATATATTCTTACAAACAGGCCCAGTTCTGTGGTCACGTTGCATCTTTTTTCTTTTTTCTTGGGGAACTGTAACCGTGCGATTCATCTCCCTAGAGACGGACAAAACCGACTCTCCCTTAGGAGACCTGGACCACAATGCACAGCAGCAGGGTTCTGGTGGAACCACTTCAAAGGATAAATCGCTGTGTTATTATTTAAAATAATTTAGCCCCTGAGTGGGAGAGACTTCCCCTGCTTCCTTTCTCTGTGTGGAATCATCTGCGTGGAGGTGAGGAGAGAGGAGGAAGAGGAGGAAGAGGAGGAAGTGACTCCTTCTTTGGTTCGGCACGTTGCGGTCAAGCTGTTCCTGGGTCAGTTCAGAGCATTACAGAATCCCACAGGTTCAGCAGGCCAGATTACAGGCCCAGCGTAGCAACCAAAGTTAGTTCCCTCTGGAGGATCGTGTGTATAATAAACCAATATCTGACACAAATAAACCACACAGTTTGTGTCTTGAGTGTCTGTGAAAGACAACGGTCATCATAGGGAGGGCCTGGTTTGGCCCCGGAGTGGCCACAGACAGGGGGCATTGTGGGAAATGAGACAGAAAGGCGGGAATCTGACCTTGCGCTGTGGCCTGCTGCTTTTTTGCTTCCTCAGGTATTTTTAACATCTCCATCTGGACTCTGAGAACAAACACCTCCATCACTTCCTGCTCCTTTGGCTCATCAGAGACTCTGTGAGTCAGGAGAGGTCACGGCCGATGTGGACATTGGGTTCATTCCAATCGCTTATTTTTACCTGTCCTTTCTTCCTTTCCCTGCTTCCTTTCCTTGTGTCCTTTCCTATGGAAGGCTGAATGGGTCAAAACATTGATGTCTGGAATGGCATGTAGTCAATGTGCTGTCAATGTATTAAAAAGCAACGTGCTAGCAACACACTATCGCCGCGGTGAGAAATTGTACACAACACGTTGACAATACCTTGACAGAGCATGATTCCAGATGTCAATTTCACATCTTTTTGACCCATTTGGGCTTCCATACACGGAAAGGACCCTAGGAAAGGAAGCAAGGATGGGGTGAAATAAGGACTGTGAGCGTTAGCCAGCCTGGTTCTGGATGTAGCTGTTCAGTGGGAGAGGACTGTGAGCGTTAGCCAGCCTGGTTCTGGATGTAGCGGTTCAGTGGGAGAGGACTGTGAGCGTTAGCCAGCCTGGTTCTGGATGTAGCGGTTCAGTAGGAGAGGACTGTGAGCGTTAGCCAGCCTGGTTCTGGATGTAGCGGTTCAGTAGGAGAGGACTGCGAGCGTTAGCCAGCCTGGTTCTGGATGTAGCGGTTCAGTGGGAGAGGACTGTGAGCGTTAGCCAGCCTGGTTCTGGATGTAGCGGTTCAGTGGGAGAGGACTGTGAGCATTAGCCAGCCTGGTTCTGGATGTAGCGGTTCAGTGGGAGAGGACTGTGAGCGTTAGCCAGCCTGGTTCTGGATGTAGCGGTTCAGTGGGAGAGGACTGTGAGCGTTAGTCAGCCTGGTTCTGGATGTAGCGGTTCAGTGGGAGAGGACTGTGAGCGTTAGCCAGCCTGGTTCTGGTTGTAGCGGTTCAGTGGGAGAGGACTGTGAGCGTTAGCCAGCCTGGTTTGTAGCGGTTCAGTGGTAGCGGGACTGTGAGCGTTGGGAGAGGACGGTGAGCGCTAGCCAGCCTGGTTTGTAGCGGTTCAGTGGGAGAGGACTGTGAGCGTTAGCCGGCCTGGTTTGTAGCGGTTCAGTGGGAGAGGACTGTGAGCGTTAGCCGGCCTGGTTTGTAGCGGTTCAGTGGGAGAGGACTGTGAGCGTTGGGAGAGGACGGTGAGCGCTAGCGGTTCAGTGGTAGCGGGAATGTGAGCGTTAGCCAGTGGGAGAGGACGGTGAGCGCTAGCCAGCGCTAATGGCTATGTGGCTCAGGACCATTAAAACCCCTCATATCTGGCCCTGGTCCCATCCCTCCATTTATGAATGTGGGGGGGGGGGGGATTTAATTAGCACTGGAGCCAGGGTGGCTGTACTCACTCTCTGGCGTTCTTAACCCCTTAATCCCCAGGGTGTCCCCTCCGTGACACCGCGAGGCCCCACCAGTGCACTCGAGCTGCACATCACCGAAACAGAGCACCATCTACAGAGCTTCCATGTGACGAGTGTGTCATGAAAAAAAACAGCTCACTTAACTGACCACAGCCGGCATTTAACAATGAGTAAAAACAAATATCCTCAATACAAACAGTCATTCATTTGACCTGCAGAGGAAATCTAATCTGACCTGTGACTCAGATGTTCATCTTTTCACGCCACCCCTATCCAACTGTCTGTCACACACAAGATGTGGAAAAAATGTGTCCCTTGTTCTAACATCAGGTATGGAAGCTGGCCATAGACTTGGAGTTTTTTTTTTTTTTTCTTTTTAGACTCAAAGTCAGATTTGAAATGAAAGAGACAAGGCGACTTTAGAGTATGGATAGAAATAAAGCAATTAAACCGCGACGCAGAGCATCTAACTAATTGGATCAGGGGCACAACAAAAGGGATAAGGAATACCTCTGTTCCTATCTTCCATATCTGGCAGACATGGTAGTGCCTTATTGGTTTCCCAGTAAGCTTCCTGCATCAGTGTTATCGGTATTAAATGGTTTCCGCGACAACTGGTGATGAAATGAGAAAAAACACACACCGTAAAATCAACTCTGGTGAAATTTATTTTACACTGACAGAGAGCATTTCATCCAATTTTGGAGATATGTGTGTGTGTTTGTGTGTGCGAGAGATCATGTGAATGCAAACATGTAATGTGTCCATGCAAGCCATGTGTGTTAACGTGCATTTGTTTGTGTGTGTGAGAGAGAGGAAGAGAAAGACGGAGAGAGCGGTAGAGAGGAAATGGCAGTGACACGTCTCGTCTGACGTGTTTTTTTTCGCATCGCTGCGCATCCTCGGACCTCCATGCAGCCGGGCTGCAGACCTGACGAGAGCCACTTCAGGGAGAAGCAGTGAATTTCGTTAACGCGACGGCAAGTAATTCAGCTGCTACGACAAAGTGAATTTATTCTCATTACTATTGGCTAGTCCTCAAGTAGTCTGTCAGTAATCACTTTTACGCTTCCTGCTCAGGGAGCGGGGAGCAGTATTAATGGCCCGCCTGCTGTCCTCGGCCTTCGCAGTCTAAATGAACGCGCTAACGCTACCTCTCGGAGCCCCGGAGAATGGCGACTGAGGGGAAACGTGTAGCGTGTAGCGCGTAGCGCGTGCGGAGAAGGATCGTAAGCATCGGATTGGCTGTGGTGGGGATGGGCTTCTGCATGCTTCTGTGGTGAGCAGTCTCCCCCAAACCCCCACCCCCCCTTCCTGCTTCATGGATGCTGAGGTGCAGACCTCCTCTGGATCAATAGTTAACGCTCTCTCACACACCGCCAGGACATCGGCAGCCATTTTGTGAGCATGCATGATTGAGAGTGACTAAGTAGACACTGTCACTCCTCACCACGTGATCTGCCCTGACCACCCCCCCTTGCCCTCTTGCCACCCCCCCCTTGTGTAAAATGCTTTTACGGGTCATGTTCTTTATCGGATGACCTTGCCCTGGGGCCTCTGAAGGTCGCCCCCCCCCCCAGGCCTGGCCTCTTTTGTCTTCGGCGAAGCCTTAAAAGCGCGAAAAGTCAAACGCAATCATCTTCCTGGTGGAGTGAGTGAGCTAGCACGCTCGCTCGCTCGTACCCTCCCTGACACGCCCATCCCAGTCTCCCACAAGGCCGTGCATTCCTTCTCTCTACAGACCCCCACCCCCTTCACCGTTCATGGTGGTCACCGCACATCCAGAGATACAGTTGGTCATGTGACTTTGAGACCCAGTACAAGCTTGAATCATGACACAATCTGGATGTCTATAGGGGTGGAAATCGAGGTTAAGAGATGTTTTGACATAAACGGGCTAGGTTCACTCAGGTTTAACGGGGATATAGCCTGGCTAACTTTCCCTTTCACTAGCCGCTGACTGCTAGTCGCTAGCCGCTGACTGCTAGTCGCTAGCCGCTGACTGCTAGCCGCTAGCCGCTTACTGCTAGTCGCTAGCCGCTGACTGTTAGCTGCCACTAGCCGCTGGCTGCTAGCCGCTGGCTGCTAGCCACTGGCTGCTAGCCACTAGCCGCTAGCCACTAGCCGCTGACTGCTAGCCACTGGCGGCTAGCTGCTAGCCGCTTGCTGTGTCTTGTCCTGGGTGTATTATTTCCCTCTGAGCGTTCCCTTGCTTCACATTGTACTTATCTTAAACAGGGCCTGGCTTTTCCTGAGGAAAAATGAGTCATAAGGACAAACTTTGCCCTTTCTCACTGAGTTACGTGCCCTGAGATTTTTTCATGGAACACACAATGCAATGTAATTCAATGGCTATACCGTATGTTATTTGTAGGCACTTTGTGTGTTTGTGTGTCTCCCAGTGATCTACTGTACGCATGCATGTAGCTCTTAAGGATAATTGTACACCCATTATACTGTATGTGGGCCCATGAGACAGCTAACGCTGCTGTGTGCTGATGTATAATTTAAAGCTGTTTTTTTCAGACTGGTGTTTATTCAAAGTATCGGGGGCTGTTCTTGTCTTGTTGCTCTTGTCACATGCATTTAAAGTACCTTACAACTATAACAGTGTAAGTACCAATGAAGCACTGGCCAGATAAATAACGAACGGTATCGTTTTTAAATAATAGCATAATTTTACATGTTGAAGTTTTTCGTCTCTTGGTCTCTCATGCTGTTCCACAAACCAAGGTTTACCCACAACCATTTACAAAAAAACTGATCTCCTCAGTTACGTCTCCACGCGAGAACCGTGCGTCTGGGAATGACTTGTATTAATGGTGGTTAGACGAATCAATCCAAGCTGGACTGTCGCGTAGCTGGGAATAAGACTTGTGTCTGGCTGTGGGCAGCAGATGCCACTGACGATAATGTAGCATGACTTTTGTGTGTTTCTTTTTTACCCAGTAACGACCCTTGTTGCCGTGGCTCCTGTCCGCCATGTTTAGCGGACGGCTGGTTAATCTCCTCCGCTGCTCCAGCGGCGTTTAAATCTGATCTAATCCCGGCCTGATGGCGGTATGGAGCAGCGCACGATGCTTCCGCTAGGCCTCGCGCGGCTCTCTGCCTCGTGCTGACGGGCGAGGGGCTCGCGTTAAGATAAAGAGCCCCCCGGTCGCCCTTCCCCCACACCCCCCCCCCCCCCCCCGGGGATGTTACTGATTAGCTTAAGGGGCCCTCCAACCTCCCGTCACCCCCCTGCCCCGCCACCCCCCCACACCCCCCCACCCCCCTCTTTGCTCCTCACGGCCAGCGACAGAAGAACCTTTTTTTAGGGGAACAGACTGGCCTTTCTGCAGACGCTTCGTTACACGTGGAGAGGGAAACAGGGGTGGCCATTAACAAGCGGGGATAAAGTGTTAAGCCAGTTAAGACATAAGCTCTTCATTCTTTGTGTGAGTCCCCCTAGCTGGACACCAGTGTCGGGGAAGGGGGGGGGGGGGGGGGGGAGACTGTCCCCCCCCCAAAAAATTCCTCCCAAACAGATACCCTTATATGTGACTGGAATCCTGCCCTCTCAGCCCTCTGACTGGGGCTCCTGTGCTTTATACGCGTGCAGCTCCAGGCCACTCCTGGGTCTGCTCATTGAAAGATGGACTTTAGACTGTATTGTCCACAATAGGTGTACATTTTTTTCTTTGGTTTCATATTAGACATACATTAAAAAAAACATGAGCAACCACCGCTCACATTTAAGTCCGATTGATACTGGAACATTTCGATATTCAAATAAGATGAAATTTAGAACGTAACCTTACTAACCTTATTTAGGAATTGGCTAAATGTAGCCAGAATGTAATGATTTGCTAATTCCTTAAGGTAAATATGAATGATGTGACATGAATGGTAGAAGTGCTCAGAGGGACTGTCCTTCTGTCCCTTTGTAAGGCTTTGGACATGCATCTTGTTACTCAGCTGACTCTCCTTCTGTCGAATAAAGAATACTGACTATGTACTGCATCGTTTTCTACCAATTATTTTTGGAGTCTTACATTAGGCAACGAAACACTGGCCCTCTGTCCATGTACCATTTGCCTGCTGCATCTGTTATTGCACACGGCCTTCTGCCCAAACGCAGAGAAAATCTTATTTAAAATGACTGAAACACTTGGTCTGTAATTGAGCCTGTAACTGAGTGCTGTGGTTTGGCCCTTAAAACAATAATTACGGTAATATCTGTGGACTGCTGCGGTGTGTGTAAATCCTTCGTCAATGACCAGCTTTCCCTGACTGCGACACACGCACAAGACCAACCCTGGTCCTGGAGAGCTGCAGGGTCTGCTGGTTTTTGTTTTCACCTTAAAATCAGCACCCAATTGAGACCCAAGGCACCGGGTGAGTTGAGTTAACTGCGTAATCAGCTGCTCTAATTGATTCATGAAGTGCAGAGTCACCATGAATACCAGCAGACCCTGTAGCTCTCCAGGACCAGGGTTGGAGACCACTGCACTAGACGTACCTGTAGTGACATCACGTGTCTCGCTCTGTACATTTGACGGTATGGCTCCGCCCCTGGCTTACGGGGTCAGTGTGACCTTGTGATGTCATCAGAATGTCCTTGAGTGGCAGCCGGTCCCTGGAGCCTGGAGCAGACTCCACTGCTTTTACACAAACACTGATGTCAATACGCTGAGCTGTTTTCAAAGGCCACATTACAGTTCCTAAAATATCCTGACATTGTTTGGAGGGGGGTAAAAGTATAATTTGCTATTTTGTTTTAAATGAAATTGTATGCAGGGGGTCAATAAACTCTCGAAAACACTAATGTCCAAAAAGCGTCGCTGTGCCTGTATAATTCAATAAATCGGGAATATCTCAGATTTCACTTTTTTTTTAATGTCCTTGCAAGAGGAAAATATTTTCACAGCCTACTGACAGTTACCCAGAACCACCCACTCCCCCCCTCCCCTCTGCACGTACCTGCTTTTAGGGGTAAGATATTGATTGTTTTACTGATGGAAACCCTTTCCATCACCTCCACAGAAACACAGGCCAAAATAACCTGTGGGCCAAAGACTTGATTGCCACTTTCAGCCTAGGACCTCGCATTGGCACAACTCACCATAGACCGTTAAGAGATTTTTGGAACCGACTGTATACGTTTGGTCACCGTCACTGTAGTCTTGTAGAGGTTGAACGGTTGGGATTTTATGTGAATTTTAAGTCTGACTTCACTCTTTGAAGTCTTACAACAGTGCCTTCAGAGCAGAAACACCAGGGGTCTGAGGCTAATTCGTTTCGTTCGGGGGCTTGTTGTGGGTTTCAAGGTTTCAAAGTGGTCGGTGTGTGACCTTGGCGTCGAGTGGCGTGGAGATGTGAAAGGGGAGGAGGGCCCACATTAGCAATCCTAATTCGGCCAAATGGGGCTTTTAAAAGCCTGTCGTTATACCGGGGAGAGCCTGAAGACCCATCCACACCCCCTCGACCACTACCAAAAATAAAATGGCATCAAAAAACAGGGGGTGTGCAAAGGTATTCGTAAAAAGTATCGGGCACAGGCATCGAATGTCCGCACTTAATGTGCGGAGTTTATTGGGGCTAAGTTTGGGTCCGCAACCTGTTCTGGTTTTCTCCGCGTGACATTCAGGGGAAGATTCCTCGCATTCCAGAGGGTCTGTCAGGGGGGGTCCCCTGTCTTTTCTCCCCGTCCGGTCTCAACTGCATTTAAATGACGGGGGATCCTGCTCGAAGGGCGAAAGAGAATATATTGTGACAGACAGATATATTTAACCCTTTAGGGGTGGGGGGGACTATGTATAGAAACGGTACAACTGCAAAAGCTGACGCCAGGGTAGTCTCTGCAGTCACAGCCAAGGCCAAAAGATGGAATTAGTGCCTTTGGGATTTCCACGGGACAAAGAGGATGAAGGAAGATCTACTGCCACGAAATCAAGATAATCGCGAATAATCCCTGGCCAGCAGCTCAGGTGCATCAGATCAACAGAACGGAGAGATTCTACCTCCGTCAGGTACAAACCCAAAGCTTCTTAGCCTCTGAGGCTTAGGTTGTGTAAGCGATAAAGAAAGATCACCTTCTGTAGAAGCAGCTGATGCTCCCATTAGCAAGGAGACTTTTCTTAATCCTGACCTGTGCTGAAATGGTTTCTTCCATGTTAGTGACCATCATCAGAGAACAGGGTCTGGCCCCTCTTCCTCTTCCAACTTTTCTTTATGGCTTTTTTAAAAAATGTGATCAGAACGTTGTAAAAATCAAAAGAATTCATATAATTATTTATTTTTTGCTGCTGCATGGTTTTTTTTTTTTTGGTCACGGGCCACAGATGCTGTGGGGGGTAGCATTGCACAAGCATTACAGCAGTCCCCTAGGGACCCTACCCTAGATTTTTTTTAAAAACCAATTGCTGATTGCCTTCGCTGAAGATCAAGCGTGGACCCAGGAAGCTTCTAGAAGCCTTTTAAACGGGCGGCCGCGGTGTCCGGGGACGGACAGGACGTCCCGATGAGTGATTAAGCCGTAGCACTGCCTCTCACGTCCAGTGGAGAGGACAGTCTCGTGTTGGGCTGCCACGCTAGAGCTGCAGTAAGAGTGGGGGATACTTTCACAGGAGGACAGGGTGCTGGCTTGAGTGAGATCATGTGAACTCAGCTGTGTTTTCTTCTGTCAGGGAACACTGACAATTGTAAAAAAAAATAATAGACCCCACTCCCCCTCTCAAAAAAATAAACAAAGAAACGTGTAAGCCAGGAGAGCGAGGTGTAAAACAGAGGAAGGCCTTCTAAATATTGGACCCCAGACAACGAACTCTAGTCATTCCTCGGCTATTCCTGAAGTAATAATGGAGCCTGGAAAGACACATTCCCGGAGGTCCTGGCCGTCTTTTTTAAGCTCTCTCGCCTGTGCTGCCAGATTTATTTATAGCCGCGATGAGGCAACCACTCCCCTGTGTGACTGCAGGAAACACTGCTAGCTTGTCCTTGAGCAGGGGACAAGGACAGGTAACTACAGACAGGTAACTACTGACAGGTAACTACAGACAGGTAATTACAGACAGGTAACTACCAACAGGTAACTACAGACAGGTAATTACCAACAGGTAACTACTGACAGGAAGCTACTGTCAGGTTACTATAGACATGTAACTACAGACAGGTAACTACTGACAGGTAATTACCGACAGGTAACTACCAACAGGTAACTACAGACATGTAATTACCAACAGGTAACTACAGACAGGAAACTACAGACTGGTAACTACAGACAGGTAACTACTAACTGGCTCCATTCTGCCCTTGCCTGTTGAGGTATAAACCCCAGCACATTAAGTGATGGGGCTCATGTGTAAATAATGACTCCTCTGATCGTGTCATATCCTGTGTTACACTTTGATGGACAGCATTTCTGTATTTTAAAGAAGTATCTCCACAAAAAAGGGTTAGATGGAGATGTTTCAATGTGTAATTAAAAAAATAAATAAATTGGTCTGAGGCTACACTACACGTTGATATTCATGGCCCAGGGAGAGCAGAAATTAATTAATCTAATGCTTGCAAGTTTGGAATTCCGACCCAACTTCCGGTTCCATTCCATCTGGCATTCCATCTCACCAGGAATCCTCTAAGACTGCAGAATCAGGGGCTCAGCTTCTGGCACAGAGCCCAGGGTTCATGGCAGCGGGAAAGGGGTTTGCTGGTTCTTCCCATGAGAAAACGGTACCCTGGGAGTATCTGCATATTTGTTGGCTGATTTAATTCCATTTTTAAAAAAGATAGCCATGAAAAGGGGATTTCAGAAACATCGGATAAAAGTTCAAATGACGTTGAGTTTCTAACTTGTGCGATTTTGCAGATCAATGAATAACTAAAGCTGGCCCTTGAGACTAAAGCCCTAAAGAGTTTATGGTGTCTTCCACTCTTGCCTTGGCTAAATATCCTTGTTTCAATCATGAACTCAATCTTCCTCCCTCCAACAATGAGTGCTAAATAGACTCACTCAAT
Organism: Anguilla anguilla; assembly: GCF_013347855.1. Lineage (NCBI taxonomy): Eukaryota > Metazoa > Chordata > Actinopteri > Anguilliformes > Anguillidae > Anguilla > Anguilla anguilla. The sequence continues at coordinate 34,766,582 of NC_049215.1, read as the reverse complement.
CGTAGAAGCACTCCTGTGTATTTTAACTTTTATTCTCATTTATATCTTAATGTTTTTCATATAAAAAATATAAGTCCTGAGAGGAATAATATAGTGTACTGTAATATGTTTCAAAAAAAACAAATAAAGGGTCCTAATGATCTTTGATGAAATATAAGAGGAAAAGCTTACTTGCATTAAATATGGGGGACGGGGCCTTGCTTTATAATAATAAAGATATTGCAAAGTAAATACTTTTTTGAGAGCTTCGCCGGGGAAGTGTAACTAACTCACTAAAAGTGCTTTCAATATCCAAAAATCCCCAGGGGATATTTATGGAAGGGATGGTGAAGTACAAGAAAGATTGCAGCAGCCCCCCCCCCCCCCCCCCCCCCATGGCTTATATCCAAGAATATTAAGGGAACTAGGGAGGATCATTCATAAACCACTCAAAATTACTTCTACGCAAGCCCTAAGAGCTGGAGAAGCACTCGATGACTGGAATCATCCCATAATAATGTAGATGTGTAAGAAGGGGGATTTTACTGATCCAGGAAACTTTAGCCCTTTTATGGAAGGTGTCGGATATAAAATTCTAAAACGTCAGAATTAACCGTGGAAAAAACAGTATTATTTAATGGCAGCAGTAGCGTTGACAAAACACACAAAGTACACACACAAACACACATTCTTTTCCACTTCAGCCCATTTATAAGCTGTACACTGGTGTCAGGATATTTAATGAGCGCTTATTAAATGGCTGAACAGCGACAGTGTCAATGGGCACTCCGAGATTAGATAAATTAATATGCCAGCATACGAGCACCGTTGCCAATGCCTCGTCGTCCGTTATTTTTCTCAGAGACGCGAACGCCGTTGATGTACTCCGCCGTGTTGGCGAAGGCGGTGGTGCTGGCGCAGAGGATGAAATAAAGCCTGTTTCCTGGGCGGAGGTTTTTATTACGGCTCCCTGACTCCCAGCTCACCCCCCCCCCCCCCCCCTGCTCGCTGGTGCCCCTGTCGCATGTCACAGGGAGCGATGCCCCCACCTGGGGCTTAAGGGCTTAATAAAGGGCTGATGAGGGAACACTATGGGGGGGGGGGGGGTGTCGGGGGGGGGGGGGGGGGTCCTGCTGGTAAGGCGCATCACTTCCTGCTCCCCTGGATGACTGCATCATGCCTCCCCTGCAAAATTAGGGAGGGGGGGGGGGGGGAGTGCTGCTTCACATCGTTACGGCATTAGCTCAGGAGAGGACCAGGATTCAGGTCGTTATTTAAAGGTAATTGGGCACTTCTGTTACTTCCTGTTTGATGCCCCCCCCCCCCCCCCCCCCCCCCCCCCCCCCATCATTCTGGGAAGCAGGAAGCAGGAAGTAAGCTCTTTACCCACCTTCCTCTTTTCTTTCTCTTTTGTTCTTTTTCTGTAGCGCACGGTGGCAGGTACGGACGGAGGGTCAGTGGGCGATGGGGGGAGGGGGGCTGGGGGCTGGGTGTTCTTCACATCGTGCCTCCTGGGAGGGTTCCTGAATAGCAAAATAAAAACAAATATTATTAAAAATCTACGAGAACAGCTGCTAAATATGTTACATGCCTCAGATGAACGGTACCCAGGATGCTGCTGATTTACACAGGTAACAGCGCACGGATGAAATATGAGTCCAATCGTACTTCACTCCTCCCACTGTCTCGTCACAAAGTGTTTAATGAGCTGTGAGATCCAGCGCTGCCAGACCTTATAAATTTCCCCGGTGTCTGCTTGCGCTTCTGCGTTAATGTCTGGGTGGCACCGAGGAAAGCACTTCCACTGCAATACGATCGCTACAAAACTCATTTCTGCTTCTCTGTTCACAAATTCTATGAACAGAAGGTCAATCCCCCCCGCCCCCAGCTCTGTCCAGTGTGTGCAAATCTATAGTCTCTCGTAGAACACAATAAACATTTGCCTTTCTGCTTCCTGTTTGAGGTTTTGTGTGTGTGTGTTTGTATCTTTTCATTTTTTTGTATCATAAGATGCCAAAACATAAAATGCATCTCCATTGTTCATGCATCTTGCATTGAAGCTCAAATTCCTCTTTCAAGACGTGAACGTTGCTACCTCAGGTAAGGCATTCGGGGGTGTTGTAAGCAACCTGGGCCCCAGTGGAGTGTGACTCTCTTCATTTCCCCCTGTGGATGTTCCTCTCTGACGCGTATGAAATGGCACTTCCCCCCTGTATCATCTGCGGAAGAATGTCACGTCTCAGTCTCTTTGAAAGGTTACGGTGGTGCTTCATCCATAATGAGCTTTATCCACAACAGAACAGTGCCTCTCTCAGGCATATCTATTACTGCTCAGATATTTCTGACCTTCTACTTTGTTGGCCACTAGAGATCTGTTAAAGAGTTCCTTCCTCTCTCTCGTTCATAGTGACATTTTATGTGTTAGCACCGCTGGCAGGGAAATATTTGCCCTGTGTGGGTACCACACCGCTCAAAACAGCCCCACTAGTCCTGACTGCAAAATCGGTATCACTGGAGAATTGGTAGTTAGTGAGTTCATTTGTACGGACTTAAATTACATTACACGGGGCAGCATTTTAGTCGGGATTGTCTATGTAATGGCTGAGGAACTGGGCTCGTAATACCGAGGCTGTAGGTTTGATTCCCGGGTGGGATGCCGCCGTTATACCCTTGAGTAAGGTACTTCACCTAAATTGCTCCAGTAAAAATATCCAGCTGTACAAACGCGTTGCATGTAGAAGATGCGAACGTCTGCAAAATGCTTAAATGTATTTTGAAGTAAGCCAACCCTGTGGGACACAGTGAGGCTGGTGGAATAATGGAGCGCATAAAAGCACTTTTCTAAAAACAAGGGCCGTTTAGGTATCCGGTGAATTTTTATCCAATTAATAAAATTGTTATTTTTGACCCCACTTACACTATTGTTTCAAAATAGTTGTTTTAGCAATGTTCACCATTGCTGTAAACTGTTTTAAATGTGTTGGCTTAAAATATAAAACATAAATAGACCCTAATTATGATATTAAATTGTGTAATAATAAAATATAGTACGTCGCCACAAATTGTAGTAACACTTTCTTTGTCATCATTCATTATTTATGTTATGAGGCCGGGGAGCCGGAATGGGCGGGCGCGAGGGCAGGGTTTCGGCACTGAGCACCGCCCCTGCCATTTAAACACTTTAGCCGAGCCGGTCCATTCATTTAGAGTAGGGAATACCGCGGCCAGCCCCTGGAACACAGCGGAGCGTCGGACAGGTCGAGGCGGTGGTTAAGTGCTGAAGTGACACACTTAAACCCTGCAGTGTGAATGACAAAGAGGTTGTAAGATCGGTCTTTCTGGACGAGAGCGGCGCTCCTGCGTTTCACTGCCGTGCTCGCGACGGAAGGGATACTCGCTTTGTTTCAGGCGCTTCGCCGGGGAGGGCTCGTAGTAAGACGGTGTCTCCTCCTCTTTTTTTACGCTCGTGAATGGAAAGCATCTGCACCCCGGACCGTTACCTCTCCGTTCTGCGCGCAAGACCTGGTTTTGTGATCTAGTCGGCGATAACCGGACCGACAGCCTTTCGGAAACGGACAACGGGACAATGGACACCTTCTTCGCTGAGGTACGGCTTCGGGTTAGCGTAACCCGTCGGACTATTTTCATTTTATTGCCTCGGCAATGGGCAAAGTGAACGAACGATTGACAATTAGCTTATTCAGGTGAAAGCAAGCGTTTGGATAGTGTAGTTCGGGGTTTAGGTGTGTGTTGTATCTGCGAGCATTGTCTTAAAATGATGGAACTAACCTCAAGTGCCCCCCACGGATGTTACGTGTCTTTATAATGTGTTTCGGGCAACTATAGTTATATTTTTGTGAGCAGTGTGCTTTGAGTGGCATCACATGAGTGGCATCATCACTTTTGTGTTTATGTGCCGGTTATGTGATCGTATCACAGTAATCAGACAGATTACCACATTGTAATACGTGAAGATTCATTCGCACAGTTAACTTAATAATGCCCATTGTGTTCAATAGACGGGAGTCAATTAGACGTGCCAATCGGTTGCGTTTAAGCAAATTACCAAACTCATACTTACCAAAAAAAAAATACAGATAAAAACACCACGGCTATCTACAGTAGCTACATATTGATCCAAACGTTTGGGACAGGTACTGAGGCATTTCAAGGAAAGTTATTTGCTTTCGCACGGGATGCATATTGCGGGGCAATTGGTAGTCTAGCTTAATAATGTGTTGGCTGCATTTTAATTGAGGAAGGCGTGTAGTTGTTGATACCAGCGCTTGTACGTACTCCAAGCTGACTTGGGGGACACGTAAATGTCAGTTGAAGAGAGCATCGAAGTCGGTATTCTACACTTTATGGAAGAAAGTATGAAAACGTCACAGTCTGTGAACTGTAGTAACACTTACGATGGTATTATTATTATTATTATTATTATTATTTTATTATTTTATGTATCGCATGGTAACTTGCTTCACGAAATTTGACACAAATAAGCATTTGACTGACAGTATCTACTGATAGCAAATCCATATAAACTTTGTTTAGTCTTACCTCTATAATAACTTAATGTAGTGATTCCTTCGCTAAACATCTGTCCTGAGTAAATGGGTAAACCAGCTTCTATTGTTTTGTTTTGGCTTAGCGCCGTTGTGTTGCTAACTGAGTCCATCACATGTAACGATCGATTTTAAGCTCTTAACTCATTATCAAACCAACTGTTCATGTTTAAAGGAGACAAAAAGACCCCACCCCATCTCAAGTTTACCATTTAAATGATTTGCATTGCACGGAGAGAGAGAGGCGTTTTGATTTATGGCTGCACTGTTTTGTTTTGGTGCCCTAAGGATATGAACAGAATAGCAGGAGCGTGACAGCGCCGAGGTAACATAACAGTGCTGTCAGATTTAAACGGATAGGCTACAGTTAATCTTTAACCGTCATCTATTTTTGACGTGCACCTCTATTGTTACCTGCACGGGGCTCCAATTTTGCCACAACTCACAGATAGAATAACACAATCCAGAGAGGTTTTGTCAGAATTTTTGATGGTGTAACTTAGTGTGCAGTCAGTATTAAAAAGGCATTCTCACCTTAGGTGCTTTTTAATTATTTTACTCACTTCTTTTAGAATGTAATATGAAATACCTATCACACCGCCAGTGCCCCCCCCCCCCCTTCTCCCCCCATACCCCCCCTCCGGCAGTCTCTGTTTGATTGTGCATCCACACCTGTGTCCTGTCTCACATGCCATAAACCCCACTGTGAAGTCCTGCTTGTTTTAGGGGTCAATGACGTCACCCCTCCAACATGACTGGAGCCCTCTAAGGGTCTTTACTCTAGTGTGTGGGCAGGAGGAGGTGTGTGTCATTCTCAAGGGGGGGGGGGGGGGGGGGGGGGGGGAGTTCCCCGTTGCCCCACAGGGCTGACTCTAATGTTACCCAACACCAGCTGAAGATCTTTGAAGTCCACCGGTGCATGTTAGCTAGTAAAAAAAAAATCCCACTGACGGAGATCAAAGATCACTATCTTCTGTGCGTCTCCTGACTGTGTGACATCTCCACGTACACCCTCAGGACCACCCCCCTGACCCCCACTCCCCCCCCCCCCACTTCATGCCTGTGATGTGAAATTCCAGCCCTTACTGCTCACTGCTGCCCCATTCATTGTCCCCTAGACAGGGATGAACGTGCAGGTTCTCCTCCACTTACACTTTCAGGGAGGGGGAGGGATGGTCTCTGCCTGAGTATAAAATGGGGAGGAGGGTGTGGTCGTGCTACAAATTATTAACATTTTGAGGAAAAGGTCTTCTGAGCTTCAGTAAAGTGTGTTTTGCGGAGGGTCACTCCGCGCGGTTCGAGTGGGACAGGGCGGGGTGAAATGTCGAAATTCGTGACAACTTCAGAGCTTCCGGTCTTTTGATCATCGCCTCCAACGGAGCGGCGTAGGTGAGAACTCAGGGAGCTTCTTCTTCTGGTGTTTTTTCTTCTTCTTCTTCTTCTTCTTTTAAAATCTGTTTATTTAATTAGTTTCCTGTTGGCGGGGTACGGGGCGTCCTGCACTCTGGGGGGGGGGGGAACGGGAGCGGTGGGCGGAGTCTAAAACAGGAGCGGAACACAGCATGTGGCCCTACCTGTCTGCTTTCGTTTTTGTTTTTTGTTTTGTTTTGGGGGGGGGGGGGGTTTGCTTTTCCAGTTGGTCCCAAAGTCATTTCTGTGACTGGAAGATGATGGAGGCGAGATGGAGGAAGAGTTTTACATGATGAATTTTAAGGGCAACCTCCAACAACCTGATCCCCCTGGCAGTTCTGCTTGGTCCGTTAGCGCCTGTCAAATGGGACTACGGTAGTGTCCTTCATATGGGTTACTTTATGCCCACTCCCTGGTTCCTTCATACTGCGCTCACATGGAGGGGGTTAGCCAATAGCAGCCTTTAAAAGCCTTGTGTGCACCAATCAGATCCAAATCAAATCGTAGCGGAGTTTACTTCTCACATGTGCAGTAACAGTGCGGCATGCTGACATGATGTTAGCAGATGTCAGCTGGCAATGGAATGCTTAGTCTACGCACTACTTCATGTGTAAAACAGAGGTAACGGGAAGAATTAAAATAGACCGGTACGGTGGCTTACGTGACGTTTGTGTCTGCAGTGAAACCACTTCACTGCCCTTGTGTGCCCGCTCGACGTCTGTAAGACATTTCAGCCCAGTAATTACAGAATCAGGGATTCCTACAAATAAACTGGCAAAACGTCTGACGTGTCATGAGGAACGTTGCGAAAAACCCAAAACATCAACAATCTCAACAAGTATTTTATTCTTATATTTAAACTTAAAATCTTATCTCCCTTCTCTTTTTTGCTAAATATGAAAAAAAAAATATTACCAACGAGGTGAGACAGTAACGACTCATTTCGTGATTGGTTATGGGGCAAAGGAAACAGTGACTGAAAACAAGGTAATATTTTCTACTTTAGGGGGAAAAAATGAGATTTTAACTCTCATTACCAGGCTACAGCGGTTGTTAAGACAGCCTTTTCTTTCCAGTGAGTGTCTAAAAACGGCTGTGGTTTCGGAGAGTGTGGTTCTGCTCCGGGGCCGCTGGCAGCTGACGGTGCCCCGATGGCATCCTCCACGCCCCGTCCCACAGCTGGAGGTTCTGTGGTCAGGGGCGCACATCTGGGAGGCTCCCGAAAAAGCGAGCGAGGCTCGCGCACAGACCCAGCTGGGCGAGCGGTGCTCTCTCGCGCCCCGCTCAATTTGGGGGGGGGGGGGGCGGGGGGGAACGCTGGAAATAGGAAACGGTGACCTAATAAGGCTCGGCAAGTGGGTCCGCTCAGGAGGGACGGCGTGAGTGGGTCTGCCGCCTTTGCGAGACGTGCGCTTAGAAACAGAGGAAAGCGTCCGGCTAGCTTCTCTGCGGAGGACCCAGTGCTGCTGAAATGAATCGAGAATCAGTTCATTCATTCTGAGGCAAGGAGAGATCTTGTAAAAAAAAAAAAAATGGAGAAATCCTTGAGCCCGACATGAATTAGAAGTTCGGAATGCCCGAACCCGTCTGTGTGATTTGGCACACCGTTATTTGCGATGTAGACTTTTATTTATTTGTTTAGGGGGATGTGGCACAGTGAGTTTGAGGCTTAAATCTTTTGAACAGACCAAAAAAAAAAAAAAAAGGATTTTCGAATACTAAAGGGACTTGGTGGCTTTCGTGTGGATTGGCCCGTGAAGGGCTGTGATCTGAAGCCGCGTGGCGTGTGTGTGTGTGTGTGTGTGTGTGACGTGGTGTGCGCATGTGTGTGTGTGTGTGTGTGTGTGGTGTGTGTGTGTGCGTGACGTGGGGACGGCCGGGTGTGGTGAGAAGTTTGCCTCCTAACCTCTGACCACTTCCTCCCGGGCCGCTCGGAAGACACCGGACAGCGCTGTGAGCGCCCGGCGCCATTAAACCATCAGCAGGCACGCCCCCCTCACCCCTTCCTCTCCCGACAGATCAACCACATGCACCCCCCATCCCACGCCAAACCTCGCCCTTCCTCTCCTGACATCCATCCCTCCTCCCCCTTCAGTGTCAGTCCGAGCACATGCACCCTGCCAGCACCCCCCCCCCCAGCGTCAGTCCAAGCACATGCACCCCCCCCTCCCTCCAGCATCAGTCCAACCACATGCCCCCCCGTCCCCCCCCCCGTCCCACGCCAAACCTCGCCCTTCCTCTCCTGACATCCATCCCTCCCCCCCCCTCCAGCATCAGTCCAACCACATGCACCCCCCCCCCCCCTCCCTCCAGAGTCAGTCCAACCACATGCCCCCCCGTCCCCCCCGTCCCACCCCAAACCTCACCCTTCCTCGGTCAGGGTCTGAGTCACCCCAGTCGAGCGCACACTCAGGCCGTGTCATGGGTTCAGAGTGTACCGGCCAGTACCCGGTCCTTCCTGGTCCTGTCTGGTCATCCGAGCCCGACCCCACCCACCCCCCCTCCCTCCTCCCACCCCAAACATCTGTGAGATTTACTGCCAGGCAGGACAGGGCTGTCCCGGGTCCTGGGGCTCTTGCATCCTGCAGTGCTGTGCAGTATCCTCTGTCTGCGCCGGGCAAGATGGATTTATGAGGCCTGGAGCTCCCTGTGCGGTGGCCTTCTTTCCTCTCAGAAACGAACGCCAGTGCTCTCACAGCTGAGAACCTCATCACCACGGCAGGGTGGAGTTCGCCCTTCCCCTCACCCCCACATTCTGAGGTACTGGACCAGAAGGTGAATGCACCCCTTTTTTTTTTTTTTTTTGGTCGCTGTACCCTCTCGCCAGTACACTGCGTTCCCAGGAAGGCTTTCTCACCGGATAAGATGTCAGACAGGTGGTGGGTGGTGAGACAGTTCTCAGGAGAAAAAAAAGAACAATGACACGGTGTTCAGTCCTGACTGTATGTTTTTTTAATGTGGCTGGTGAGAGGGGAAAGGTCATGACCTTTGCAGAGGGAGAGAAGGCGGGGCACTCTGGAGCAAGGCCAAGGGTTCGTACGCGGGTGCCCAGGGTGATAAACGCCAGGAAGCAGAGGGGCTCCAGTGGCCTTTGTCAGGGGGGGGCAGGGGTGCCACCAGGGATTTTGGGCCCCGTGAAAAGATCTCAGTTTGGGCCCCGCCACCCCAGTCGATCCTATGATTGAATATTTTTTGATGTCAGTCAGGTCCAGATTCAGGCTCAATTAGACCAGGCAATATCAACAGAGCACAGAAAATTATTTGAATCCAAAACAAATAGGTATTTGACCCAGGTCTGGTCAGGTCCTTGGATTCATCCTAGTCAGATAAGGTTAGTCAGGTAAGATCAGTCTGTTAAGATCAGTTAAATAAGATTTGTCAGATAAGATTAGTAAGGTAAGATCAATCTGATAAGATTAGTCAGGTAAGGCACGCACCTTTTCTGAAATGGCGCTCACTTCATCTGTGTCCCTGTGCTGTTGCAGACCGCTGGAGATGTCTGGTCTGTTTCTCCCGCCGCGGCTGCTTTGATAGCGGGTCTGTTGGCGGGTCTGTTGGCTGTGATACTGAGATGAAGGGCCTCTCTTCCCACTGGCTCCAAAGGGCTCCCGTTCCTCCCGCTCTCCTTGCTTTCCAGAGCGCCTCCTTCTCCCTGTGGAATACCGCGGTGATTCAACACTCTGAACACTTCACACCAATGAGCTTCTGTCGGATTCTGCCCCCCCCCCCCCCCCCCCCCCCCCACTTCCTGTGACCTCATAGGTTCTAGAACCATGCGAACATCAGTGGAACCACCAGAGGTTCTAGAACCATGCAGACAATTGTGGAACAACCATAGGTTCTAGAACCATGCAGACACATTAGTGGAACAGCCAGAGGTTCTAGAGCCATGCAGACAATTGTGGAACAACCATAGGTTCTAGAACCATGCAGACAATTGTGGAACAACCATAGGTTCTAGAACCATGCAGACACATTAGTGGAACAGCCAGAGGTTCTAGAGCCATGCAGACATTAGTGGAACAACTGACAAGTGACAAAACCTCATTGTGTGACTCCCTCTCACCGTACTGAGTGACAGATTCCTGTGTGCGGAAGGTGTGTTTGCACAGCGACGGCGAGCAGTTTACCCCCCCCCCCCCCGCCCCCCCTCCCGTTGCAGTGACTCAGTTTCCTCCTGTTTTTTACACGGAAGGGACCGTCAGCAGCTAATTAACAAAGTGTTTTGTTGCTGTGTAAACGCATAACCCTGTCACAGACACAAAAAAAAAAGACCTAGACAAAATATGTACGGATTGAGTCTTTGTTTCCTTCTCTGC